>NW_028277441.1:300000-429476 GCF_059751315.1 Micrasema longulum | reverse complement strand
TCCACACGTAAAGATGGAGAGAAAATTGTCCAAGATAGAAACTCTCACTCTGGCCAAGAATTACATCATGGCTCTCACCAATGTCATCTGCGATATGAGAGGGGAGGAAAAGCATTACACGTGAGTTTTACTCATTACCTATTTATTAAATTTACAAATACAATATACAGGAAGTTAAATATATATTTTTTAAAAATAAGTACTGCAACTTGATGATGATAATTGACCGGAGAAGCGGTAATAAAGGAACCCTAGAGCAAAGGTTCGACATTATTAAAGTATGATACTCTCCAATAGCAAGAGTATTTCCCTCTTAAACATAGTTTCACTGATGTGAAAGATGTCGACATAACCAATGTCTTCCAATCGGCATAACCAGAGGCAGGTTGGTTCTGGAAGCCAGGAGGTAAAACAGTCTTTGCTGACGCTGTCGGAGATAATCATCAGGAACATAAAAATGGATACTCTCTGAAATGTTTTTTACGAGTTTTCGATAAAACCCCCTATCAGTCTGAAAAATTAATCAGTGTGAAACCATCTCTTCTAAGTTGCAAACTGTTGGTCACAATGCCCAAGAGGAATGCAATGGGATAGAGCCACCTTACACATATTTAAGATAATACGGTAGGTAATATTTAAGGTGAAAAATTAGAGATTATGTTGAGTTACTTCAAGAGTTATGCCGCTATTGCAGGTTAAAATTTTAAAACGAAGGAATTATAATACATTCTACATTGCATTTTTCCAGATTCGTGGATGCCGATGAAGCTGACGGAAGCTGCAGTGCAAGTAGTCCAATGGAGAACAACAACTGCCCTATGCAGCAGGATCTAGAAGCTCTTCCTACCGCCATTGCGCCTCTTTGATCTGTTCGTTCAAACAAAACAAATGTGATATAAATTATATGAACTTTTTCGAAAGACAACCTTACAGCGCCGCCATCTTTTGTGTTATTAGTGCATCCCTTGACCTCAAAAGTCGAACCATAGAGAGTTGGACCGAGTGACAGTGACAGTGGTCGAGTATTAAAAAACTAGAATGTTCCTAGTGATTATTCCCATATAGACAATAAAAACAACTATAGAGATATATTTAAATATGCATTTCTTGCAATTTTTCTGTGAATTTGTGAAAGTAGAGATAAAAACAGCGTTTATTTTACGAAATAATAAAATAGACGTATTGTTCAATATACAGGTGTATCCTGCATATTGGGAATACATTAGTCGTATAATTTTAAATGTTGATAACTCAATTCTCGATAAAAGAAAAGTGTCTTTGAACCGTTTTTAAACTTGTATATCTTTTGTACTTTTACTTATTCAATGTTACCAAAAAAAGTCATTTCAAAAACAACTTTAAAACCTTAATTTATGGATTAGCAGTTTTCAAAATATAATAAGGCCAATTTCATCCTTGTATTTTTTGAACCGAAATCTTTTGGATGAAATTGATGCAAATACTTATGTAGATACTTCTCTAGTAAAAACTTTGTCGATTAGAAACGATGGGTAAGCCTAAAGAAAAATGACAGATTTTAAAAACATAATTGCTTTAAAATAAAGATTACAATAATCAAAATATTTAAATTATTAAATTGTTCGTCTTATACTGATTTTTTATGTTAGTCATACTTGTTAAAATGTCTGTTTATAACTCTAATTAATAATGGTTTATTTTTTTTATTTAAGCACGCATCATAGATTTGCCGCAAAACGGGGAATTATATATTTTTTTAATGATTTTTCCCATCCCATGGAAATGATAAATCTTCGTAACATTAATTAGTCTTTATTTTGGACGGAAAACAGTCGTAAGAAATAAATATAAATTAATAATTTTTAATTATTGGGCAAAAAAATACCTTCAATTAAAATAAAAATTTCTCAAAATAACTTCTAGACATTCGTTATTATCGAATTGTTTCAGATGATTATTTAAGAAATGATTTCTATTTTCGATTCGAAGGATTTTCCTTACAATTGAACAAACATTTTTTCCATGTTATCAATATTTTAAATTAACGGCAACCATATTATAATATTAAATTTCCTTTTGCCAATAAGTGTATTGTGTATTGTGTATTGTGTTACCAATTTATATTCAGTTTTATATTTAGTATAAGAATTCGCAAAATATTTCAATAAGTATAGGTACATAATAAGAAAAGTTACGCAAAAAACAATATTTTTTCTTTCGAATCTATTAAATACATTTATCTTGATTTTCAATAAGTTATAATAATATGTAACACTGATTAATGATGTCTTCCACGGGTGAAATCATTTTGATATTTGTAGTGTTTTAGAATTTAATTGTTTTGCCTTGATTTCAGTAAACATTGCTTTAAATATAATTATTTATCGTACACATATTATCTGAATATTATGTGAATAATATTATCTCTGCATTTATTACATGTTATGCCCATAATATATTTATTTATTTTATTTTACATCTTACAACATTATACAGTATATCAATAGCATGACAATAAATTCATATGTATTACTTAAACAATGCGTATATTCGTGACATTTTAATGTAACCCAGAAGAAATAACGTTGATTTTTTAAGCTAATGTCGGTTCACTTACACAGCTACAATGAATAAATCCTCAAATAAATACATAATACCTATGAATTAATTATATAACTACTAGCAAATAATTATTGGATACGACATTTGCAGCCATTTCCTAGTGTTAGGAGCACCATTACATTTTATACACAATAAAACTTATTTTAAATAGTGGGTCCCATACAGGGAACCGCCCGTTACTCACAGAGCATACTATTTTAAGGCAGTTTTTACATTTACAAATTGTATCCAGATCTAATTAGCTTCACATAACAACCCCTTTATTAATTGTAAATATTGATAGAAAATTTAGGATAAATGAATACATACAAATTATTGATACATATTATCAAAACATTATTATAAGTGGGTCAAAAATAATACATAATCCAGAAAAATATATTACCAAAAACCTGAAGTAGATAAAAAAATTGTTTCATTTGTTAATAAACCATGATTATTATTACTAATAATATAAAATAATATTTCGGAAATATTTTTTGCCACATTGTGCGAAAATTTTATGAAAAAAAATAATTATTACTTATTTGTCCAAAACTGAATTACAGTCATTCAATTCTGAAAAAAAGGAAAACTTTTTTTAAATTATGATTATTATGCTGTATAACGTTATATTTATTTATTTATATTTAGTGATCATGCGTACATACATCTAGATCAATAAAATTAATGTGAATTTATTATTGATCACACTGAAATAAATCTTCGACTTTTTGATTCCAAATACGAGATAATACATAACTAATTGATTACCAATCAAAATGGATACCATCTTCAAGAGAGGCGGTTTCTTTATTATAGGTATTTATTATAACATATACATCCTTTAAGAAATAATATTTAATATCTACTATATGTTTATGAAATATGACAAATAATTATGGTTGTGATTGTTTTAGGTAAGCAGATTTTATTACACCACGAATACATGATATTTTGAGAACATTTACCTATTTTGATATAAATTTTTACGTCAACAGCTAGATAATTAATGATAAATAATAACTGATTCCTTTTTTACTATTTTCCGCACTCGATGGTGCACAGAGCATATCCTGATGCAGCACTAATTGATTATCGTTAGACGATTAGTTTTGCAATCTATCAGATATAGTTGGAAATATATTAGATTTTCGACATTCCTTTTCATTAGTATTTATTATAGAGTATAGGATAACATTTTATAAGTTACCAATGTTATAATTTCATCTCGCGATAACTGCTCATACAACTTACTATATAGAGTACTTACAATTATTAATAACTGACTTACATTATTTGTATATCAGTAAGTATTTTTATCATTTTATTCGTCACAGCTTTTTGATTTCTGCCATTTTATAGTTTGTATTTTCATCGGAGATTGAAGAACTGAATAAATAACGTTTATTATAATTATGATATAACAGTGTTTTATGTAATTATTTAAATAGCCGAATATTTTATTAGATGGGGTCTCATTTTGATCGTCAAATTTTGGAATTAGGATTATTTCATTTTAAATACAGTCATTTATTAGCTTTATTGTGATTTCAAACAATCTTTTTGGAAAAAAATATTATTTTGAAATTACAATTTTAAAAGCTTTGACGCTCCGTTACGTGTGCTTTACAATAAATAGATAAACGATAAAAAATATATTTGTATTAAAAAAGTAATAAAAATAAGAACCAGTAAGCGTTTAATTTAAAACCACCCTTTAAGCTCGCACTAACAAATTTAAACAATTTATTTATTTACTTGTACTTGTATTGTACCAAGGCATTAAAAATTAAGAAGTCAATGAAGTTTTTGGTGGCTATAAATTAACGTAGTTAGATCAGTTACGTGGAAAAAAAATCCTCTCCCCAAAACTTAAATCGGGAGGGGGTAGTACTTGAGTACCTCTTGGATTTTAATATACTTTATTTATTGCAGTCAAATTATTTGCTATGAACAAAGATTCTTACCCTATAATCTCTATATAACAACCAAAAAATCACAACAAACAGCTGTTTTTACCCAGTAAAATACATTTTTTCGCAGAGTTATTTGACGGTGACGGCCTGTGTTAACTGTCTCATTAACATAATGAAATTAATAAATAAAACAACCAAAACGTGCTCTCACATACCTACAATAAATTCACAAACGTGTAGTAATGAGGAAGTTCAGTGTTTTTTTAAAAGTTTTATTAATTTGTTAATAGACTATTGAACTTAGTCAATTTTTTTTTTTTTAATTTTTATATATCGTATTATCAGCGCTACGATTTTTTTAAGTTTTGTATTTCTGAAATAACTCCGCGTGTAACGTCAGAGGTTTATTTCCGCTTATTCTCATTCAGTTCTTCCCATTGGTCCAGAAGCGACAAGCAGACGGGAAATCTTCTATAGCTCTCAGATCATAGGCTGATTCACATGAACCAGTGACGTCATTCAAAGTAGTGCGTTTTTATCGAAGTATTTTTTATTATTTTTTCCGTACATTTTCAAGAAACTTTGCCGTACAATTTAATGTTCTAATTTTTACCCCGCGCAAGAAAACATTTTTTGTATCCAATTTCCCGTAGGGCTGAAGTTCCTCATTATAAGTATCGACGAAGTTCTTAAAATAGTTCCCCTACTAACATGTCTACCCTTGTTTCTGATCCCGATCACAAAATAGTCTCAGTTATTTGAAAAATGTTTCCAATTAACTCCTTTTTTGTCAAAAGTTGTCAACATGATACCTATGTAACGAAACATTTAACTTGACAAGTGAATAATTGCCATTTTAACATTATTAAAAAAAAGTTCTTTCAACAGTCGACATATGTACATTAAAAAACGATAGCTGACATTTAAAAGTGATTAATAATTACAATATTTCGAGTTTGTTTAAATGTTTGTAGATAAAAGATTGGATTTCGAATAGATTAAAAAATTACAAAAGGGATGGGGAATATTTTAGAGAAGGGATTATCAGGCATTTACAGGGATTATGACCTGTCATTGGCTGGATTAACTACAAACTCAGAATATTGTAACTAAACCAACTGGTCTAATTAGAAGTTAAATTTGGAAAATTGTTTTCATGCATTGCTTAGTGTGTGAAATAATTCAATTATATGAATCTCTTTGCAACATTTTTTTTTCTTTCACTTCACTAAAATCAACAGATGGAAGAATTGAAGAAATATGGATGCTCAAACATAGGCAAATAGCCTCTTAAACCAGCCCATGACAGGTCATAAGCCCTGTAAATGCCTAGGCTCCCTAGGTCTGTAAAAGTAAAATCGAAATTTATGTATTTAAATTGGCATATTTGTATGAAAATTTAAAGTAACTTCGACGGATTGAGGAAGTTCATTGCTACGGGAAATTGGAAATGAAAATTTATTTCTCAAGTGCGGTAAAAATTAGAGCATTAAACAATACGGCGAAGTTTCATGAAAATGTATAAAAAAAAAGATTTTAATGAAAACGAACTACTTTCACCGACGTCACTAGTTCTTCCGACTCAACAAATGGAAAGAGCATAGAATTAAGAATAGTCCAGAAACTGCACACGCGCATCAAACAGAAGGCGACTGAACTACTCTTAAAGGAGTAGTTTTACGTTTTGACCCATAAGTTTCTTTGTAGACGTCGCTCAGTAAGCAATTCCCGATTTGAATTCAACTATGCCGTGTTATGTCGTTTTCAAGGGTAGAAATACTGCTGGGATCAAAAAGAAACAGGGTGGAATCACATTTCATGTGTAAGTGGCAAATGCATGTGTAAGTAGCAAATGCATTACTTAAAAATTTAATTATTTTTCCACCTGTCAGATTGTCAAAGACAATATATATTATTTAACATGACATAAAAATATCCGCTTTATGTAAAATAAAATTTGTTAAATTTCTTAAGTTCAAAGTTCATTAATTCAATTACTCTTATTAAATGACCCTTTCCTTATCTACTGTCGTGTCAATCAATGTTTCCGCGTGTACAATAAAGTTTTAGAGAACTTTAAAAAAAATATGTGTTTACAATTATCTTACATTTATGTTATGATTATATTTTTCGCGATCTGGCAAAATTACGGGAGGGGGGGCAAAATGGGGGGATTTTCGGATACAGCCCGATGAATTCAAATATGATTCTACGCTCCTTCTGGACTATTCTTAATTCTATGGGTTAGAGTGTTGTGACATATTTCTGGTTTACGGGAAGCAAATTTACCAATCTGCAGAACTCACCGAAGAGAACTTGTGACGTCACGGGCGGAGTAATTTCGAAATTACAAAACTTGAAAAATCATAGCGTTGACAATAGGATTCATGATATTTTTATTGGCTTAGTTTGATAGTTTATTAAAAAATGTAACAACACTGAACTTCCTCAATGTTTAGAAAAAAAATGTAACATGTAGAGCAAATGGACGGTGAAAGAACGATACCCAAAAGCAGTTTTTTTTAAGTAAATCAAAGCACTGCATTGAGTTACGTTTCAAAATTTCAAATCCATTTTCTTTTAAATGTACGCTTTTATTCATATTTTTGGAAACAAGCACAGCTTCTTATTAAAATCAGATTAAGTTTTTATTCCCCAATAAAATCTTATTTAATAGATAATACTGTTATTTTAATTATTATTATGTTTGATATATGAATGAGGAACTTCAGCCCTACGGGAAATTAGATACAAAAAATGTTTTCTTGCGCGCGGTAGAGCATGAAATTGTAAGAAAAATGTACGAAAAAAATAACAATATATATTTTAATAAAAACGCACTACTTTGAATGACGTCACTGGTTCATATGAACCATCCAATGATATGAGAGCATTGAAGGATATCCGGTTTGGTCCACCGTAAACGAACCAATCGGAAGAGCTGTTATTGAACAACCTCTGACGTCACACGCGGAGTTATTTCAGAAATACAAAACTTTAAAAAAATATAGCGCTGATAATAAAACATATAAAAATAAAATTAAAAAAATGGCTTAGTCTAATATTCTATTAACAAATTTAAAAAAAAAAAAAAGACACTGAACTTCCTCATTGAATTCATTTGCAAAAGAGATCCCATCTATGAAAAATACTTTAAGATAAATATTATGTAAACATTGGACCATCGCAGATCGTGTTTACCTTGTTTTTGTAATGTCATCACTCATACATATTGAATCTTTGAACATCACATTAATATTAAAATTTATTAATAAGTTATGTATATGATAATATAATATTTGTTGTAATTATTTTATGATTATATTTTATGAAAGAATTTTACGAAGAAAAAACTCGCATTTTATTTACGTGTTTTATTTTTTAACCCTTTCAAATTAAAGTGAAAATATAACAATCAACCACACATTTATTTATACATATATATATTACAGGGTGTTCTTTAAACCTTGTCACATTCGAAACTACGATGATCAGTATAGGCAAAAAGACATGTTAGCTAAAAAAAATATTTAGAACACAGATTTTTTAAAAATAAAATATTTAAAAGAACAAAAATGGTGGCTTACTTCTGCAGGGGAGAGGTGAGGGGAGCGCGGCGCAGTATCAGTCTCCCCCCGCCCCCCTCCTCGTTTCTCCTCTGCAGAAGTAAGTATCATTTGCTTTTTTTGAATATTTTATTTTTTAAAATTTTATTCGTTCTAAAAAAAATTTTTAATGTGCCAATATGTCTTCTTGCTCATTCTGATTATCGTGGTTTCGGATGTGACAGGGTTTAATGAACACCCTGTATATATATATTTTTTAAAAATAGTTTAAACTAATGTTAGTAAATATTAGCATAAAACCACTTACCGACTTTTTATGTCTACCGGTTTCGAGACATGCCCGTCTCTTCGTCAGGACACTCCTTACACCAACATGCAAATACTGAAATACACTTTCGCCTTTACCAGCACCGTCGTAGTAGGTATACATAGTATTTACGAAAAAAAATTGTTTTGCTTGCCATGCAAGAGGTCTCGGGTTCGATTCCTGACATGGTTGAAATGAGATATCTATATGAAAGTTGTGTTTTTACACTGCAATATTTCAGTCACTGGACTGGGCACCGGAAGCGTTATGCTGATCATCTTGCCATCACGTACTGAAAATAAGATTGAGATACGCTGTCATTGATATGTGATGATTTCTTTGATTGTTACACACGTTGAGTATGGTCGGGGTCTACGTTCAAGGCGCACGGAGAGAATGCGGTTTTGTATTGTGACGCTGTCCGGTTGAGTTTACATGAAATTAGCTGGTCGATATTCACGAATGTATTATATTCTTGAATGTCGAGGCACCAGTTTTTATGGAAACTCAACTGGGCAGCGTCAAAACACATTACCATATTCCTTCCGCGCGCCTTAAACGACTAAAAGTATCTAATTAAGCTGAAACCTTTTGATATGGGTGAGATTTTACCAAATATTTCAGCCAGTAGATACTACATTATTCATTATTCCCCTTTTCGTGCATAGGGCACTTAATTGGTAGATTTTGATTAGTTGAAAGAGTAGCCTACCCATTTATGTACCTACCCTACATTCAAAATAAACTATTTTAGCTTCAGCACTATATATTATTTACACCGTATTTCCAGGTTTAAAAATTCTCTGAATAATATTATCATGGACGCATTTAACATAACGCAACGGCAAGTATATACCTGTTACATTAAATGAATACATAATATTACACTGCATAAATATTTCTCATGTTTAGGTACCTACTTAATTTACATTCTTATTTAGAATGTTTTAGGAATAAATTTACTAGCACTGTAAAGTATGAAAGATAAAAAAATAAGCGATGAATGCTACATATCCGAAATCAATAACAATAATTATTATGTGTGTATCCTTTGCTTAAATCATTATTTTTCAGTACATTTTGTATCAGAAATTTTTGAATTTATTTCGTTTCGCGGCACATATTTAGAGATTAAATGCGCATGCGCTCGAGCGATAGTGCTGCCACCATTATTTCTAATGCCGTAAACGCGAAGAAAAATGGTATTCTCTGTCTAGCACTTCAAGAACTCATGAGTAAGAAGAGTGCGGTAAGATGCGATCAGATGTGACCGTATGTCTTGGTTTGGCTTGGTCGATTCAAAAAAAGGGAGTCTATTGTCGTATTGTGGATTAGCGGATGTCAAATTCCTACGATGTATCCATTAATCCGAGTAATCTTCCATACGAGGTGTTTGTTTAATTAAATAGATCATGGATTATTAAAATTAAATGTTCGGCCTTTCTAATTAACACGTTCATTTTCAGGTAGTACTCTCCTGACTCTAATACATAGCGATGGACTTATCTGTCCGATATCAGAATTTGTTATGTAGTAAATACAATATGGCTGCTTTCTAATGGCACAGGACGGTGACTTTGTATTTGTCTCTATGAATGTCAACAAAAGTGTTTAAGAAATGGAGTTACGCGTAGGAAATAAGTACAGACTCGGAAGAAAAATTGGTTCTGGCTCTTTTGGCGATATTTACTTAGGTAAGTAGATTATGGCACGAATCAAATAGTAAACAAAAGCCTTATGTCTTCGTATTTCTTTGACATCTAATGTGTATTTTTCTAATACTTATCTACATCCAGTGCCCGATTTGATCATTGTTATTCTGTGTTAAATGATTCCTTATATAAATGTGCAATTTCGCGTTGAAGGCCTTTTGAAGGTCCTGTCCGGAATGTTTTCTAATGTTTTTTTTTTCGACATTCCAGTGTTTTTTTGTAATCAAATTGATGTGATCAACACGGTTGCCACATTTATCTATTGAAATAGTCGAGTTTCTGTTTTCTTAATATTTATTATTTTAATATAAGTTTTAATTATCTGGTTGTGAAATTTGCTAACGCCTTAAATTCTACCGGATAGCTGGAATTCCTTATAATAATTTTGGAACACCTGTAAATCAAATTTTGTGAACTAGAATAAAGACTCGGTATTTATCCTTTGTCGATCATTCCATAACTTTTCACCTATTCACTAAGAGTTTTGAAGAAACACTTGTATTTTCCAGTAATATTTATGGAAATACATATTACTTCATTCCTTCAATTTTATATATTTAAATATATATTTTAATTTGTTTATAGTTTTATAAAAGAACCTGTCATCATTAATGAAGTTTTAAAAATATTTCTTTAAAATTATGTTTTACACAGTCAAACACAAAATTGGCGACTGAAAGTTAGTAAATTATTGTCATTATTTTTTTTGTCTCCCTACAGCGAGATTAAAATATTTTTTACAAAAAATATTTAAATTGTGTCATTTGTGTTGATTCGGTATTAAATACTGGCCACACAGTATTGCAGTCACTCTAGTATGGATGTTTGTTCATTAAATCGGACGAAATTAAGACAGTGAAAGATTGTACATCCGCTGAAGTAAATAGAGCGGAAATTTAGAAGTCTTCTCTCTTTAATCTGTAACAATCTATTGTCAATTTACCGAATGCTTTTTTGTTTTGTTTTTAAGATTTATTTTGTAGATTTGGGCACAATTCCATTAAAATGACCAAAATTCAATATAAATCTTACAGTTATGCTAATTGCACAATTTTGCAGTTTTTGTGAAAACACCATGATTGTTTGCTGTGTTCTTGATAGATTAGCGTCGAATGATAATAATATATCTATTTTCAGCAAATTTGTTTGAAATCCCAGTGATAAATTATTGATTAAATAGGGTTTATTTTAGCCTTATATTTCGCGCATCCGATAAAATAGAGTCATAACTAAAAAAACTGATTTTTAGTTTCGTATACAGAATGAATTTTTTAAAAACGCATGAATTTTTATTTGGACATAATTCTATCTTTACGATTTACCCGCTTGATGGCTCTATGACACACCCATACTAACATTTATTTTAATGCTGCTATTTCCGTTCTGTTTAGTGTCATATTTAAACTATTTTCTTCATAACGATCGAGGTTTTCTTTAAAAAATGTTGTAGCATTATTAATACTAGTCCATATATATATATATATATATATATGATACATTGGCATTGCTTTAAAAAGTGAAAAGAAAAACATAAAAACTCAATGCATAATACTTGGTTTTAAGACATGTTTAATTTAGTTTTTGCTCTCCTTGAAATTCTACTTTATGTTATGACTATTTTATCAGATGTGTAATTTGAACCAGAACCCTGGATGAGTTTTTTTGACTTGATCCTGAAAAGGGATTTGAGTGTACATGCATTCACCTCGAAATATAGTGGTTGGTGCTTTCGCCTACCACGCTTGTGCATGAGGCAAGGGACAGCTATTACACCACGGGGCCGCCATATTTTCCAAAATATGACAATCTTTATAACCTGTTGTGTTGTGCATGTTAGTAATTTTTCCCACTGTACCGAGCCAACATAATAAAGTATCGAAGTTTAATTCCATAGCCTAAGAATTAGAAATAACAGTTAATGAATATAATTTCTATCTGCAGGGACGAGCATTGTCACCGGTGAAGAAGTAGCAATCAAGTTAGAATGTTTGAACGCCCGACATCCGCAGCTGCATACAGAGAGCAAGATCTACCGATACCTTCAGGGAGGAGGTATGTTCCCAATAATTATCATTAATACTGCATCGTCACTACTCTCATCGGTTCGGACATGAAGAGCGAAAGGACGCTATAATGATTAACATGTTGATGAATGAGAAGTTCATGAGAAGATGTATGAATGTAGAGGTAGCGAAGTCCGTACACAGATATATTAATGTGGCGTTCTATCTTTAACACGGCGGAACTGTGTGATGGTTTGTTGTTAGTTTGATTACCACTGAGCTTGTGCCAATACTATGCGAACCCACTTAGTGACCTTACGCACTAGTGGCTGGTTAGCGGTTGCTTTTCCAGATTAATATGCAACCGCTTATGATTGTATGCTTCGCGGCTCGCCGCCATCTTGTTTTTATACTCGCTGGTGATTTAGTTTGCGGCGAGCCGCCGATGAGTTTGTACGTTTGAGTTGCGACACCGTGAACTTCGACACGGAGAAATTCATTGTTGAAATCCAACGAGAAGCTATTTAGAATTGTGAAGAGGCAGTATATAAGAATAGAGATTTAAAACGGAAATAATGGGAAGAATTAGTAAACATTTTTGAAGAAAGAGATGACAACAGAGGAAACGAAAAGTCTTCGTAAGTATTTATTATTTTTAAACGAAACTACACATAATTTAAACACCTTACAACATAATAATAATACGTCTATTTTCAGTTAAATCATATTTCTTTACCATTCTAATTTCTCATCGGTCATAAAATATTCGGCAAACAATTCTATGTACCTCAACGCAGTTTTATCGTTCCTTCTTAACCCTTCCTGTGACCTGTGACCATTTTCTGGCAAAGAGCAACTAAGTGAGTCGTCGAAATAATAACCATCTCGGTCTCTTACAAAATTATGTAAGACACAAGTACCTTTAGCGATATCTTTTGCTAGAGCGAAGTGAACATTTAGAGGTCTATGAAATATACGCCACATGTTTTTGCATTAATTCCAAAACTGCATTCTACGTATCTTCTTACTCTAGAAAGCCTGTAATTGAACGTTCTTTTTGTTTCATCTAAATGACGAAACACTCATTCTAACACAGCCAACAAATTTTTCTTCATGCTTCTTCAGTTCTTGCGAACTGGCCAAATTTGTTGCGTGTTTCTAGTAAAGAATGAATCCATGATCTTTTTTTATATTTCTTTGGTTGTTTTCGGTAGTAAAAATAGATAACACAAGCTACCTCGATGCCGTCCATTTTGTTAATGGACCCAACACGCCTTCGAGCGGTCCAACCGTTTAATGCGGTTATATCGCGGTTGGCCGTCATAGCAGTCAGCCGCTCAAATGAATTGCCAAGGTGACCAACCGTTAGTGCGTAACGGGCCTTACTTCAGGTATTTAATTTGAAAAAAAATCAAATAACATTTGATGGAAGATTCATTACGTAAGTTTTACAACAGTTTGATAATATTACCATTAAGTATAATAAACGTTAAAAAATACTAATCCTCGGTTATATATAATAAGTTTTGAAAATAAGTAAAAAGGTTTTCTATTCAGTTGCCTTCGATTATAGTAATACACAAAAAACCAAACAACTTACATTTTTTGTGTTTTGTGAATGTACAAATGAAGTCACCACCCAACAAAAACTAATGATGAATCATTATGTATTGTAGTTAGGTCAGTATGTAAATCATTTTGATTTTTACCTTATAAAGTTATTCATCAACTTGATTTCCTTATCCACAACTAATGGTGCATAGGGCACCGCAATGGTACACTAATCACAGCGAACATCTTCATTTTTTTGCCACGTGAAACTGAGATAATCAGACTTATGCTTCAGATGCCTATCATTAAAATATTACAGTGTAAAAATACCCTTTCAAATAAATATTTTATGTAAACCATTATAAGGGGTTGAATCCGAGATCTTTTGCGTGGTAGACAAAAGCACTGAAATAACGAGGCGGACAAATATATTTTACAGGCGTTATATTATTTAGTTGAAATCCAATTCCATAAAGAATTATTGCAAATAAAAATGTCAGCTTAATTAAGAAATTTCTTATTGTGTTAAGACAAATGTTAAATTACAATCTATAACTTCCTTATATAGGCACCGGAAGATACTAGCAATGTGTGACCTCTCGTTGGAACCTCTCTACCCTCGCAACTTCTCGAACCTCTCTACTCTCGAACCTCTAACCTCTCTACTCTCGCAACTTATTAAAGTTCGCAATGTCTAGCATAATATGCTAGCCATTGTCATGCTAATTATCTTCACACTGTCATCATATAAATCTGATCTTTGCACAGCATAAACATCCATATTGTTAACATTTTAAAGCTCATATTATATTACTTGCATTCTAGACATATCATAAATTAAAAATGAGGTTATCTCGCAGCAATATAATTGTACCTACATAATGTTTTCCCCATTTATTTACTTTCCGATCTATGTAATCTTCATATTGTAATATTTAAGAGATACAATTGAATACAAAGAAAATGAAATAAATTGTTTTGAAATCACTACTTTGTTTTGAAATAATATAATTTCACCATCTGCTTCATAAACATTATAAATATTTATTTTCTTTAATCAGACTTTGGGGTAATCAATGATTCTAGGAATGACAAATCAAGCTATATATCAAATTCTGATCTCCAATTCATAGACCATTATTTATTTTTTTAATATTAGATTTTTAACATGTATTTTTATTATATATTTTTCATTTATCAAATACAAATAATTAGCGAAAGCGTCCTCCTAGAAATTGGAAAAGAATGTGTATTTTTTGCTAAAAAATTACAAATACGAAAAAATCTACAAATATTCCCACAGAAAACTATTGGGAGCATGCGATTCCTAAATTCAAACAATTTTTGCATTTTACATACCTACTTATGCGTATTTCCTATACCAACACACTTAATATGTAGGTACTACTTTTGTTAGCCTTGATAGAATTTGTCGGATACGCCAGATACAGCTTTTAAAGTTGAGTTCAGTTCCTATAGTAACACACCTATACTTACCTAATACATACAAAAAGTAAGAACAATATTATTTTTTATTTATTTATTTTAAAGAAACAAACAGTCGACCATGATTTAATTTCAAAAATAAATAAATACGGTTTAAAGACAGACCAGCGAAGTTTCTAAATAAAAATCATACATATTATTAAATTGTGTTAAAACAAAAGGATGTGTTTATGTGTATTTGTATTTTTTGTCAGCATCCCTATTGATAATAGTCTCTGCAATGAGGAAATAACCCCGAAATCAGTTGACGTATCATATTAAATAAAGGGATTTAAATTACGCTTTTTATTCCTTTTATTTGAAATTGCAAACCGACAAAACTTTGTCAGTGATGTTAAATGTCATTAATTTTTCTAGACGGAATCCCGGTACTAAAATGGTCGGGCTCGGAGGGAGACTACGAGGTGATGGTGATGGAGCTCCTGGGTCCTTCCCTCGAGGATCTGTTCATGTACTGCTCCCGCCGCTTCTCCCTCAAGACCGTCCTCCTGCTGGCCGACCAGCTCATCACCCGCATCGAGTACATCCACAACAAGAACTTCATCCACCGTGACATAAAGCCCGACAACTTCCTCATGGGGCTGGGCAAGAAGGGGAATCTCGTGCACATTATTGACTTTGGTCTGGCCAAGAGATATCGTGACCCCAAAACATTATTGCACATAGAGTATAAGGAAAATAAAAATTTAACAGGTAATAATATTAAAGGCATCGCCCATATAATGTTGTAACTTATTGAAGAATGAGGAAGTTCAGCGCTACTGAAAATTAGATACAAAAAATGAAATTTCTTAAAAGTGTATGGAAAAATTAATACTTTGAAACGGCTCAAGTTCAGGTGAACACGCGTTTTCAATAGCCAATCAATTATGTGTTGTGATAGATTTCCGGTTTCCGGGTAGCCAGGTTTAGCGTGTTTTGAAGGATACGAGGTTCTCTTTATAAATGTCAGGAAAAATCATTGACTCGAACTCGTGACGTCATGGGTGGAGTAATTTCAAAATTATAAACTAAAAGTGATTTTTTGATGAAATAGTGATGCTTCTGGCTACACCTATCTATCCTACTCTATTCAGGGAAAAATGATATCTTCCTTCGAGTAGCATCCAAAGTGTGCCGGCGAGCGCATCTCAGTGGAATAACATTGCGCGTGTTGACCCGTCCGTGCCAGTTTCTGTGTCTCCCGTGTAAATAAAAAAAGAGTGTAAAATTAATTGGAAGGACTATAAACAGACGGTATTTAAGAATCACTAAAAGTGGTAAAAAAGGAAGATTTGACGTCTGTTTCAATATCTGCCCAAAATCGACACATGTTTTTATGAGCTGGCTACAAAATACATAAAAAACGTGAAATTGGTAAATGAGTTACATCTACAATAAACATAACCATGACAATTGGAACAATAATCAGTGTAATAAAATTGTACCTACATATAATATTTATGTAATAGAATACATAATATTTATTATAAAGCTACTTAAAAGAGATTCAGTGAAAATCAAAAGATAAAATTGTATTGTTTTTTTATAGACTTTATTTTAGGAAACCGTATGTTTCTTGAAAAACATAGGTAGTTCCATTGATTAAGTCTTACTTCTTCTCGCATAATATTTTTTATTGATTCTGTAGACTGAATATTAAAGTGGTCTGTTTTATCTTCAGGTACTGCTCGTTATGCGTCGGTGAATACACATTTAGGTATCGAACAATCTAGAAGAGATGATCTGGAATCTCTCGGATATGTTTTGATGTACTTTAACCGAGGCTCCCTGCCGTGGCAAGGGTTGAAGGCGGCCAATAAGAGACAGAAATATGAATGTATATCTGAAAGTAAATTATCAGCACCCATCGAGGAACTTTGCAAGGTACGATTTCAATTTGAAAAATGTCTGTTGTTTTTGTTTTATTTTGTTCAAATAATGATTTTTATAATGTCCGTTTATAATTTTGTATACCAAAACTGCAAATTAAACATTGTCCTAAATTACTGTGACCTATATTTGAAAAATAAATGTTTGGGTCTTATCAGATTCATTACTTGTCTGAAATTTTTTGAATAAATATTACAATTAGGAAATTCAGTGCTATGGGAATTGGATATAAACAATGTTTTCTTTTGCACGGTCAAAATTAATTGTGCGGTAAAGTTTCTTGAAAATGTATGAAGAAAAAAAAATTAACTACTTTGAACGACATCACTAGTTCTTCCGAATCAAATAATGATGAAGTGTTGTAATAGATTTTTAGTTTAGGGCAAGCCAACTCGCTAATAGAGAACTTGTGACGTTACATGGGGAGTAATTTCAAAATTAGAAAACTTTGGCTTAGTTTGATAGTCTATTAACAAATCCACTGAATTTCATTATTTTTTTATAACCCTTTTCAACATCATTGTTTATTACTTTGTATCTTTGTAAATAAGAATTGTAAACATATAAGCCTTTTCAAGCTGTATTATTGAAAAAAGTTTATTTTTGAGATACTAAATAAAATGTTGACCTTATATTCAACAGGGTTACCCTCCAGAGTTCTGTCTTTACTTGAAGCGGTGTCGACAGATGAGTTTTACAGAGCGACCCAACTATAAAGCACTTCACTATCTCTTCAGTAATCTTTTCCTTAGTCAAGGCTTCTATTATGATTATGTCTTCGATTGGAATATGCTGAAATTTGGTAATTTTTTTTTTACTAAGTGATTTTTATCCAGTTTTGTTTGTATCTAAAAATAAAATAAATTTTTGAGTTCTTAAGATTTATTAAAGTTTAACTATCGATTTCCCTTATAAAAATAAACCTGTACACAACAAGCACAGGCAGCACTATTTTATATCAACTCGTAACCCTTGTGTGGCTGTTATATCACATAAGTCTACATAGAATACAAGATTCGATGTATCTCTCGTATTTAAAAAAAAATGTAGGTATATTTTGCTATAACAGACCTAAATTATATGAACATTTCTGTACATTATGGAAAATAGATTACTAAACTGCATGTATATGCGTATTTTGTAAAGATAATAAATAAATGTTTTTATGTAATCAGGTGGTCCCTCTCGTAAGGAAGGTAGCAGTGCCGCCCCCCCCGCTATCAGCGCCCCCGCACAGCCCAGCCCGGCACAGAGGCCGACGCGCAGGTACCAAGCTGAGCAAGATCCCAATAATCGTAAGTTTTGTACCGTCTTCCAATATTCCATTTAGCAATGCATCACTACCCGTAGAATGACATACACAAATAATGTTTTTTTTAAATGAGAACATGCATTAGCTTTAAGAATTCAATACCTCACGTAAATTTGAAATATAGAGTAAAACCTCGTTTTTACGTTTCTCGATTTTACGTTTTCCTGCTTTTTACACCGAAAAAACCATTCTCATACAAATATTCCCCCAATTAACGTTTTTTACATTTTTCTTCATCCCGGTTTTACGCTTGAAAATTTCCGGAATTTATTTGATGTGCCAAAAAAGCCAAAATTACTTCGTAATAATGATGCCGCGGACCGCACGCAACCGCGTGTGCCACGCGAATGAAGAATAAAAACAGGTAAACAACTAATAAAGGATAAATTATTGTCTTAACCTAAATTCAAAGCAGGTGTAGTGTAATTGACCTTTTTGTTTAAGTGTCTTCCTTTTGGGTTAGTCTTAGCTTTCATTTAAACAAAAACGTCATATTGACTTGTACAAATCATGATACGCAGTTGACAAACATTTAGAAACAATAAAGTTTTCATATCATCAAATTTTGAGTTTTAATATCATCAGATTTGTGTTTTAAAAAATACCACACCGATATTAAAATCTTAGTTATTAAATTACTTTTAAAAAAATCAGTTTTAAAAATATTTTTTCTTTATAAATCGATATTCTTTCCTATCTTTTCGCAAGCATTTTATTTAGAGCTTGCTTAAACAGTAAGTGTAAAATAAATAGGGGAAAGGTGGTCTGAGATGATATTCTTTTTGAAAGGCGCTGTGGCACAGTCAGTTAGACGACCAACTGTGAAACTGGAGTTGCGGCTTCGATTCCCACCAGTTGCAAGAAAAAATTCAATTTCTCGATTGGTCTGGGTGTTGTAGTGTACTTTCATAACCCCGTTCCGTATCCCTCTTTCCCACCTGCTGACAAGCCTCTAGAATAGAGGTTTAGCAGGTTATTTCTTTTTAAAAACTGTTTTTTTCCACTAACTTAAATGAAATTAAAACAACCAGTAATTGATTATCATAAACTATTATATTATAAACAAGAACACAATATAAGTATTAATTAAAAATATTGTTTTACTAAATATTTACTAAAGTAAACTCTTGAAAAACCAGGGGCGCTCTCATTTTATTTTGGGTCAAAGGCAATTATCATACTCATACGCCATCTCATCCTGTAGGTACATATTGTCTAAAATAATTAATAAGCACATCAAAAATACTCATTATAGTATTACTTTAGTTCCACGCTCCTTAAATCAAATTATTTATTTTTATTTATTCTGCTTGTGTAAGAAAAGGTTTTTGGCGCATATATTGTTGTGCTATATTTAGTTATGAAGGTGCCAAACTTGCTTTGTTTCTTTATTGTTCTCAATATGTGTTATTTTTTTAATGTTAATATTATTTATGTCCCGAATTAAGTTGTTGTAACTCCTGGGAATGTAATTCAACGTATTATACTTGTAAAATACTTGATTTTGAAAGCACAGGTTTTGAACAAACATACATGGTTTCACTCCCAATCTCTTTTGCATACTGGCATCAGATAAGTTCGAACAAGAAACCATTTAAGGACACAACCCTGACATCAATGGCGTGCTCATTCGCTGAATTATGACCACCATGCCACCTCGTTACGTTTAGAATCTAAACCAAAATGCCTGTTTGTGTCATGAAAGCATTGTAAAAATGATCATATAACTTTTCATCCGTAAATATTTGTTTCATGAGTGATAAGCAAAGCTTAAAACAATTCATATGCAAATAAAAATACTATTTTTGTAAATGTCAAAATACACCTAGCAGTACAATTGTGAAGCTCTTCTTACTTACAAGGGGTGCATTGATAGGAATACATTTCACAAAAATACATCATACAAAAAAATAAAATAGATGTGAGTTAATATTGTTTTTTTGTTCCTCAAAATCTAGTGAAAAAGGAATTTAAGGAAAGAATCTGATTTGGGATCCACCAAAAATTAATATTGATTGTTAACGTTAAAATACAAACTTTTTTATGTACCAAAAATTAGTATCCTCTAATTTTTGGTAGCATATGCATGATCGTTGAATGCGGCCCTGGTGTAAATAAACAATCTTATTAACTTGGGTACGTTTTCGTGTCACTACTTTAAAAATATTTTACTGCGTCTATGTATATTAATATGTCAATGGCATTTTGTGTTCTTACGACAATAAATGAATACAAAATATTTCTTATGCTAATATTGTTTTCAACATATGCAAATACCAATGTTTCTAGAGTGAAAGAATGTCGAATTTTGAAACGTTACTACTAAATAAATCAAATGGTCCAATCATTCGTAACCTTGTGTAACGATAATTGTTATTAAGTAATTTTTTCAATATGAGCCGTGTTGTTTTCCCAGGGGGACAGTCCCGTAAGGAGGTAGTGGCAACCGGAGGGGCGGCTGCTCCACCCCCTGCCCCTCCCCCGGCCCAGCAAGCTCCGCCACAGCGCCCCTGGATGCGTAAGCCTCCCTTCCATTACTTGTCTCGGAATCCAGTTAGTTATTACATTTCTTCATGCAATCTATATATTTTACGTATTTACCCATATTTTATATTTATAACCCGTTTGTTTTCATTTTACTAACAATTGTTCCTTCTGGTTGCTCACAATTATATGCTCAATTAAATGAATTGAATTGTGTACACATTATGTCCGGGCGGATACAGTTGTGAAATAGAACCAGAATCCTGGATGAGTGTTTTCAGGCTACCCTTGGGCAAAGATCCTGAACAAGGAAATCAAGTGCGGAAAAGTCCACCTTGTGGTGTAGTCGTTGGTGCGTTCGTCTACCATGCTTGAGGCCTCGGGTTCAATTTCTAGGGAGGTCGACATGAAGTATTTTTTTACGTAGTGGTTTTACACTGCAATATTTCACTGTCCCTGGACTGGCACCTGAATCTTAACACTGATCACCTTACCTGAAGATGTAACAGATGATCAAGTTACACTGCATTTAGTGTAACGATGCGGTGCCCTATGCACCATTGGGTGTGGATAATGGCTTGACGATACTGAATGTATTATATACAGTTGAATTCCGTTTGTCCGGATTGCCAAATATTCGGATTGTTATCAGGAAATAAAACCTTGAAATAAGGACCTCTCTGCTCGTAATCGAGTTTCTTAGACAAACCAATTAACTTTGCTGGACATGTTTAAGTAAGTTTTTAATGTCATTCCAATTCACTGTATTATTTCTAAAGCAAAAGAAAAGAGATTTCTGTAAACTTTGCATGTCTCAAAATATGACATTTACTTGTGAGGGCAGTATAGATGTACTTGATCTAACCAAGCGTAGGCATTTTCTTAAAAAAGATTGCCTTAATTTAATGTCTAAATTTTTGCAACAGAGAGGGAAAACATTTTGGAGAAGGAAATATGGAAGTCTAGACATTTACAGGGCATTTACCTGTCATTTGCTGGTTTAAGTGGCCACTTTACACATTGTGTAACATTCACCATTCTGCCCATGTTTAAACATCCACATTTCCTCGACCCTTCCATCTGTTGACTTTAGTGAAGTAATGAATTTAATGGTTAATCCAATTATGTATCCAGATTTCTGCATATCCGTTTAACATCTGGCACTCGGTAATCTGCATAATTTACTGTAGATACGAATGTTCTATTCTTACTGACTTCGGTATAAATAGATGTGTAGAATAAGCATTTTGCTTTTATTGTTTTAGCTTCTTACGGATACTACCCCGGATATGAAGAAGCCGCAGCTCAACAGTCGGTCCCCCGACCTCTGCCCACGCGACAATATCAAAATTACGACAAGTTAATTTGTAAGTTGCGTCAATTTTCCTATTCGCCCACTTATTTTTCCATGTCCACTAATCCTTCTAATGTATTTGTTTTTGATGTTTTAGGAGGCCCGTTTTATAAGGAGTATACCTTCGCTCAACCTCCTTCCCATCGTGAGTATATTCTTATTTTACCATAGAATGCACCGAACTCAAACTCTGGAAGAATTACGGCAATTCGGAACATTTGTTTTATTTATATTTGGTAAAAACGATGAATATTTTTCAATCGTATAAATAAATCTCATTACTCTGACTTTTGTTGGCATAGACATCTCGACTCCTTGGAATAGCAAGGTTCCAACTAACAATTTGAGTTGCCAAGTAAAAACAGTTCCATTTGCAAATAATCTATTCCTTTATACACCTTAACTAAGTAAGTAAGTAATCAAGTATCAGTTTCAGGTGGAACTTGGTTATTATTATTCTAAGGATCGGTCTGCCAAAACGCGTTGCTCTCTATCATCGATCCTGTATTGCCTTAAATTTGAATGTGTTACAAACACTTGGAATCCCAATATTCTATAACTTGCTAAATATTAACATCACTTTTCTAAGCATGTTTTCATAACCCTCGGCTGTGATTTAGCAAAATATTAACGGTGCAAACCCTTTGTTTCAGCTGTAAACTGGTTTGTAGCAAGTTACGGTGAGGTAGGATCCTATAATTGTTACAACATTATATACGAGTGAAGTGTGGTGAACTAAACAAATTGTGCATTAAGAGACTATTGCGTTCCTCAGGAGCGCTCTGTGATTTAAAGTGTTGCCAGATTATTCCAATAGGTCACTGTTGCAACGTACCAAAAACTGTCGAGTGCTTACTAATGGTTACAAATACTTGGGACATAAGTGACAATGTTTTTTATACAAAATAAGTATTTACCCGTATCGACCCCGAAAAAGGTTCAAAAAGTTCAAACTAAATATTTGACGAGTTGTTTTTATGTCATTGTTTAGTTTTTTCTTTTATGACAAGTGGTCACTATGTCGCTATAGTAGTACGGGTGACCGACACGAGTATGGAGGGTGTGGAATTGTATCGGGCTTCTCTCGAGGGGATGATGATTATCTCTTACTATCTACGTATTGTGTATTATTATGTGAAATGAATTGAAAACGGCGATTCTTGAATCTCGATATCGTAGCATACACTCGTGTTTCGACCAATTATATGAATAAATTCGTCCGCCTAAGTAATATGTCGCCTGTTCCTCCCTCTCCTCGGGTAGTTAGTGGTAGTGGTATGGGACACGGAATGCGAGGTATTGGTGCATTATTTATTTTACTCACTAAGGTGCGGCTTGTTGTATATTTGCAATGTTGGGTTCTCCGCATCCGCGAGGATGTACGGAGAGTATAATAATGCCAAAGAGCGACGGGAGTCGGTGGCCGGGAATATATATCAGTCCATACAGGGTGACTATTTTATATGAATTTTTGTCGGGAATAATATTGGCCTCGCGCAGAACCCGGTCAGAATAAATACTCGCACCAATATGGATAGCATTTTTCTATTCTTGTAAAAATATGGAACTCGGCGAAGTGCGCGAGATTTACATTCAGCGAAGCGCTTCGCACTAGAGTCATCCGGTGCCAAACGGTGCGGCGACACTGTCTGTCAATTATCAGCGAAGAACCCCTTTCCCCCGTTAAGTTGTTGAATAATGATGTAAGAAGTTAGTAGCCGCTGTAGTCCCGTCCCATGCAATGGGACCCCGGTGATTAGTTGCGCTTTGGTCACCACATTACCGACATTAGCGCACAGAACAGGACGGATGTTGGGATGAAGCAGACTGTTAAGCTTAAGACATTAATGAAGAAGTGTGAATGTGTATTTGTCCGAGACATTTGATTGTATGTGTGTAGTAATGATTTGTTATTTCTTGGAAATAACACTTGACCGCTTTGTTTTATCTAAATTTGCATACATATTATTGATTTATACATTAAACACGCAATAGTTAATACAGTTTAATTTAGGTTAAGATTATTTTATATTTGTCTTTATGTACATGACTTATAGCGTAATATTTACCTAACAACATTTCGTTGTACAGGGAGTTTCCCAAATTGCGATATTTTACAATTTTTATATTCATCTTGTATTTTGAAGTTTATGTTAAGTTTTTAGGTTATTTGTCCTTAAATGTCTTCCTTAAGAGTATCGAAACAACATTGTGACCAAATACAGACATTCTATATGATGATGATACGCTTTAACTATGAATTCTCAAACTACCGCTGTTGGAAGCCGACTGTCACACTCATTATGTAGTCTCTTTCTCCGAAGTACAAGTATGTAAGGCTGATGTGGGTACTTGTCCCCGTTACGCACATTCCCCACGTAGTATTACAGAGCTCGGACTCTTTATTTGTTCTAGCCAAATTGTTAAGGTTACAACTTGAGACAAAAGACCAAAATTATGTCTTTGTTCAAAAATTATTTGTTCGAGTTATTTTAAGATTTTTGACTTTGCTTTGTCTTATTAGAAAAATTAAATCAATGAATTATTATTAATACAAATTAAATTAGAAAAATATATTTCGCAAATGTAATTAATCGACAAATGAAATATTTATTATTTCTTAGAAAATTGAGATATGAAAAATTTTAGGAATTAAAATAATTGACCTGATACTAATAATTGTAATATGTACTCAAGCTCCTCAGAGTTATACAATCCCCAGAGTATGATTATTGTGTTTATTGACACATCGCAATATTGTAACACTAAATTCTTAAAGGAACCAAATGTTATATGGCTAATTTAGCTTTTTGACTTGTATATGATCTCATTTCATATTTTTACTAATCATTCGCAAATTATCACCACATTTATCATTGACCGAGTAAGATCCTGATGTATCCATACCACCACGTAGTATATATTATGCATAACTCGCACAACCGAGACACTACTGACTTGTGATCCTCAAACCATGTTTTATTTTCATGAAAACTCTTCATTAGGTATTAACGCAAGTGGTGATCCCTTATACATTTTGTCCATTAGCGTATTAACATTTATGATTATTTTTTAAGATTTATCATTTCGGATTCATGTAAATATCCTAATGTGCTGTTAGCTGTCATGAATTGGAATTTTACTCTGAACTCGGGATAAAACTTGCTACTCTTTTATAACGCAGAACCTCCTGATCCACTAAGTGAGATAATTTAAGTCTAAATTAAAACTAGGATTTAGGTTAGTCTACTGGCCGAATTAAACTAAATTTAACTGTGAGTTTGTCTGAATATTCCTCTCACTGAGGATTTTTATAAACCCCGCTACTTATAGTTCCCAGTTCAGAGGAAATTCCATACTAACATTTACAGCGGTGTGAGGTGATAACTGCATATAATACTTATTATAAGGTCATAACATTAAACAAATTAAACAAATCAAATGAAATACAGAGAAATTTGTTATAGATATTGTGTTTTATTTATGAACTTTTAATCAATTTGCACCTGATTTTAAATTTAAAAACTCGCTTAACTAGTTGCTTGTGCTTTTATAATCACGGACTGAACTGGAAGGGTATCTTTTTTCGAAAGATTGTTTAAAAGTAAATTAAGTGTTTTAGTTTTTTGAACTCTATTGAAAATTAACTGACTATTTTTGACTCAAATAGAATAAATTCAATATTGCTTATTTTTGAATAAGATGTTTGTATCGGTACCACTTTTCTTCCAACAAAATACCGGCATATGTATTTCCCTTTCTCAGTTGCAAGTAGCCAGGAATCCTCCATCCAGAGGAAGTTGCACTCCATTAATGAGAGAGGCTTTATCACTCAGTAGAAATAGTACAGCATTTACTACTTCGTGTACTTCCCCAAACCTAAAATCACCAAAAAAACTTTCATCTTGGAAATGTAATTGAAAATACCAGAAACCGTCATTTGGAGAACATTCTCAAATAAAGAGTTTTTCTTACTGATCGACCCCGAGTATTTCTCCACTTAACATATTATTTTTACTTCATAATCATGTCAATACGTAGTAAAATCAGATAACTCCATTTAATACTAAAAGTATCTGGCATTTTCGTAAAATGGGCTATGATCGAATCACATGATTTTGTTCTCTTTTTGTAATTTTTCCAGGAACTTATTTTTAACAGAAATATCAGTACTTATGTCAATTAATAAACATAATAAAAAATAACTGGAAATTTTAGTTATGGGTGTTTTTTAAAATTAATTGATACAATTATTTAACTTTTCTACTTAAGGAATATTTGCAAAGGTTTGCTTTTCACCTAATGAACCTTTATTTATTTATTGAATTGAATGGTTCGTCCAATTCATCAGTTAGGTATTCTTTCAATAATGATAATATATTAAGGACACTTACGAAATGTTCCACAAAATTACAGACATGTTTCAAACTAATCAGTCGTATTTCACTGGAGAATGAAATTCTTACTCTGTACTGCAATATATTTCTGAAAGCAAAGTCAGGCTCTGGTGTAGATTTTTGGACATTGATTTCCTACAAGGAATATCATACAATAATATAATAAAAAATGTGCCGAACAATTGCACTAGTGTTTTGGTTCAGCATATTTAAGTGAATCGTCATTTTCAAACGAACGAAAAGTAAGCAACGTTCTCGCATGACATGCTCATATGTTGGATTTTTAAGTTGGCTATATTCAACTAAAACCCTGATTTTGCTACCCTAACAAAATATGCTTACACTAAGTTGTTACTTGGAATTATTTTCAATTTTGTCCTGTGTTTTTCCATACGGTAAATGAATTTCAAAAATTGTGTATTTTGTTTCATTTACATATCGCATGCATGATAAAAAAAATATTTTTTATAAAATATATGGTGAAGTTTACCATAAAACAATGTTTTGAGTATGTTCAAATGTTTGCAGAGATGCTAGATTTCCTCCCTAGGGAGTTATTTAGATCTAAAATTGTTGCAACCGAGAGGGAAAATATTTTTGAGAAGGGATTATGGAAGTCTAGGCATTTACAGGGCGTATGACCTGTCATTGGCTGGTTTAATTGGCCACTTTACACATTGTGTAACATTCACCATTCTGCCTATAATTAATTGTAAAACTGATTTTTTTTTAAATTTATAAAACTCTGATTGAATGATTGCACGGACTCTGGACAGCGAAAAGTAGATCTCGGGTCTGGTCAAGTTGGCCACATTTGCTATAGTTGGCATCATAAAAGAAGCCGCATCCTTAGGGCACCACTGGTTAAACCTGAGGATGTTGGAGCACTTGCCCCCTAACTAAAAACCCGAGCTTCGATAGTGAGAATTGATTTACGGGGACCCGTCACAATACAACGACGTCAAGAGTTTATATAGCACTGACTCCCGTCATCCGGAATAAGAATAGGTTTAACCAGAAACATCAATATTTTTTACATTATTACCAATGCCACATATTATATGCAGAGGGTATTCATAATACTAACCTTCCTAGAGGTATTTTGCTTATCATTTGATTAGCCTTTACTGGATCAGACCAGCCGATGCGACCCATATCAGTCATGATAACGGTTGGATTGACACAGTTGACCCTTATATTGTGTTTTCCAAGTTCTAGAGCCATTACTTGCGAAAGTGAGTCCAGAGCGCCCTTTGAAGAGCAGTACAGGGCGTGTTCACGAAGACCAACCTGCCAAAGTAAGATATGAAATGTGGCGCTAAATGTATTTTATTACCCTCCTTTATATAATGATAATAAATTCAGATGCTAAAATTATTGTAGTGTTTACAATTTGAATGAACTCTGAAGTTATTTATACGATGTAATATGGAGATTTATGTGTACAATAATAATATTATAGTTCATGCATTGGCATATTAATACAATCCCCAAAATTTAATGATAAGAAATAAGTGGGTTGATATTATAAGGAATTTAAAGAAAGCATCTGATTGGATCCACCAAAAACAAATGTTGATTGTTAATGTTAAAATACAATATAAAATTTATAAAACACTTTGTTCTTAGACCACTTGAGTTTATTTCAAAGCACTATTAGTTTCAAAAGGCACAGATCCTTCCATATACAGGTGTTATTATAAACTAAAGAGAAATGAAAAATCTGGGTACTGATTGGGAGGGGTTTTTTAAAAAAAAAAAAAAATGGCGTTGCATAATAAATTTGATGCTTTTGCCAATGTCATGTTGAATTATTTTATAAACAAACTGGTTTGCAGTACGCAACCAGCCACCAGGCCCAACCGTCGGTCTGCAAGCAACATAAACATGTGTAAGTCTAACAGTTCCGAGGAAGTTCTCTCCTTTCTCGTTTCAAAACTAAAAAGGAGAATCCCTCCACCAAACGACCAATCCTCCACCCATACTCATACTGCAGGCCCCAGTCGAGCATTACAAATCAATTCCGTTATTTTTCAAAAATTTAAGCAAAAGGTTGTATATAGATGGATTTCTGCTCGCTTAAGCTAGGGTTTCCTAGGACAGCGGTGCCCGTATTTTAACGGCCGTAGTGAACGGTGATGCAGTGGACAGCCGTCGTAAAGGTGACTAGAGTGTGGTTTTCTAGAAAAACGGTGTTATCAACACCATTTAACCCTAGCTTTAGATGAGTTGGATATTTGTAGGAAGAGAAATTAGTGGGGTCAAAGTTTTAAAAAAGGTTGGCATTTGATTATTTATTGGGCAAAACAAGAATAAGTGGTTGAAATCTTCTTCAAAACGACAATCGTGATTTAAAAATATAACATTAATAATTGATGTTTTTTTATTTATGTTTAGTTTATAATAACACCTGTAGATAGAAGGATCTGTGCCATCCGAAACTAATAGTGCTTTGAAATAAACTCTAGTGGTCTAAGAACAAAGTGTTTTATTCATATATTTTATCATGTTATTCCACAAAATTAATGCCGATTCAATAAATAATTTAAAATATAACCTTTTTTATATACCAAAAATGAGTATCCTCCAGTTTTTGGTAGCATTTAAATGCAGCTTTGGTGTAAATAAACAAACTCAGTAACTATGGGTACGCTTCCGTGTCACTACTTTTTAAAATATTTTACTGCATAGGGCAGGGCGTGTATATGTATCAATATGTCAATGAGTTTATTTTAAAAACATATTTATTACCTTGGAAGCTTGAGACGATATATTGACTATAGCACCACCCTCTTTCCGGGCAACCATTTCTTTGGCTATCATTTGACTAACATTCAATACAGATTTCACATTTATATTGAATGTACTGAAAAAGACAAATGAATTCAACGACATAATATAAGAATTTATTTATTATAATTCAATTACACTGCAACTGTGAAGATCAGATCAGTATTGTTTTTTATTTAGTCTTAAAATACTTCAAACATGATAAATGAATGTCCTAATATTAACTTATATCTAATTAACAAATTACAACAGGGAATGAGAATACCTTAAAACCTTCTTTAAGGTATTCTCACTCCCTGTTGTAATTTGTTAATCTTTGCGACTCTCCACGATTTGTGATTGCAATACAATTTGTGAAATAAGTAGATAATTAATTAATCGGGTTGTAGTTTCGTGGCTAGTGTTGCGGACTCACAGATCAGTGGTTCGAGGTTCGAACCCCACTCAAGCCAGACTTGATTCTCATTTTCTAATAGTGAGTTAATTACAACTAGTTGAAAATGGCCCCAAAAAATTAAGTATGTGTAAATCACAAGAACGCAGATTTCTTTTTAAAAAAAAAAAATACATATATTTTAATCACATTTTTCAAAATGCAAAAAAAATAAATTATTATTATTATATTTTGGATAACTTATGTAGCTGTATTTTTTGTTAAAATTACCTCAAGAGGGCTGTACAATTAAAATACCAACACATTATTTTTAATGCAATAGCGGGTTGTACATTTTGAAAAAATACACTGTAAACAATAATGGGACTCGATAATTAAAAATCATAACATAAAAAGTGTGTACGTATGTCAAAAAAAGTGGAAAATAATTGTGGATGATGGTGATAAAACAGAGGTCCAGAAGAAAAAAAAATGTCATGGCCTTGATATAAACCAATCACGAAAAAAGCTATGTATAATTTGGTGTTACCAGCATAAAAATCAATTGTAGTTCTGATTTTATTTGATTTTTTACTAATTTTGACTGACTATAAATTTTTTTAGGTGCCTACCTGCCAAAATTACAAAAATGGGTAGATAGGGATAGGAGATGGCAAAGTAAGTAAATCCCTCGTTTGACATTAAAGATTTCAAAATATTTTTTTTTTACCTGTCAAAATCTGCTTCTTTGACTTCAAGGAAGGAGTCCAACAAGGCAACGGCTGCATTATTTACGAGTCCGTGGATTGGCTTCTTAGTTATTTGTGTCATGGCTTCGCGGGTAGCATTCCAATCACCCAAATCTATACATACTGTCTCGATCGAAGGCACAACATTTTTCAGTTCGTTGAGATTCGATTCTGTCTTAGAAATAGCCACTACTTGCGCCCCACACTTTGCAAGGGCTATGCACAAATCTCTCCCGATTCCTAAAAGAATATAATAAAAAAAAAACTAATTTAGGCTTGAGTTATCAAGGGCGCGCTATCATTTATGTCGATATTTTGTCTAATTTTCATGTATAAAAATAATTACTAAGAGTATGTAAAAATATCCATTAAGTATTGGCGCTTTAAGTAAGGGCGCTTTTCCATTATTTAACATAACGGTAGTATATAAGAGATATCATAATATTTACATAATAGTTACAGATGTTAACAGCTCTATTATAGCACCTACAACTCTTATTTGATATGGCGTTCTACCCTTTCTGCCTACCCCTGCGTGGAAACGACTCTATATATATTTGTAATAAATGTATGAATTTACAGCAATAATTAGATAATGTAGGTAGTTTAACTTTTTTTTAATGTAATGACCCGCCAAGCCTTTATTATTTAAGAGGTTTGTCAGCAGGTTGGAAAGAGAATATTTATGGCTTTTTCATAACGTCTTTACGTTATGAAAAATACACCACAACACTGTTTCTTTTTGCAACTGGCGGGAATCAAACCTGCGATGCCTGTTTCATATTCAACTAGTGTATAATATCTGTTCACAGTTAGCCGTTTAACCAACCGCTTGTACTATATAATCTGTGCCAACCGCACCACGGCGCCATTAAAAAGTAATAAATTCTCATTGCTGTTAGGTACTATGAAATATACGTTATACCAACATCTCTATATAGGTAATACGTAGCTTAGTAGTGTGACAAAGATGTGATAGGCACATAATGTAAACCCTGAGAAATTCTTTGCAGACATATTATGTTATGTTATAACACAATAAAAGAATGAGGTTAGGCAAAAATAAATAGAAAAATCTTACCTCTGCCCGCTCCTGTCACAACAATCCGCTTTGCCTTGAATGAAATTTCCATGTTGCCTGTTGCGCTGTTACTTCCCGGGAACAAGACTAAATAAAGAATAAATGATATAAAAGTATGCAATACCTAATCTTACCGTTGATAAGAAATTACAATACCGTTTTTCGTTTTCAAATTACATTAAAACATTATCATTTGACACCGCGTAGGTTAGGTAAACACAGAACTAATGACTAATAACACAGCTAACAAGTTTTGATGAATAATTATTCTGATATGTGATGGGCGTTGCTATAAACAAGAAGTTATCTCTTATCTGTAATGATTTTAGTTTTCTTGAGAAGCAGAGATTGCTTATTTAACTTAACAGATTTGTTGGTACAATTTAATGTGGTTAACGTTCGGTTATAAGGTGACAGTCCAAATTTGATAACAACGAAGTCTTGGCAGAATGAAACTTATGAAGCATTGGATTATTGGACGGCGCGAATTTTTCCTGTTTCCCAATTCGGCGCAAACTGCCAGGATGATGATGTCTTAGCCAAAGTTCAACATTTGAATGTCCTTTACCCAGACTTTGAAAACTAGGTTTAAAGATGCACTGGGAAGTTAGTACCTACATCATTCACGTAAAATAAAAACACACGTTATTCCTTTACTGGCTCCATCTCAGATTTAACAAAAATTGGGTTCCCCTTAACAATTAAAAAAATAAAGTACGTAGAAAATCATTACCTGCATGAAAATATTTATAATTAAAAGAGATTTAAAAATCCAAAGTTCGTATTTGATATTTGTTGGTATGAAATCTATTCAGCATTGTTATTTTTTTGTATTTTTTTTACACGGTATTTAGTTCTCATATTTTCCATACTTTATTGTATTTTTTTTATTTCAATTTTATAAGGTACATCTATATTTTTAATTCTTATATTTTATGTGTTATCTTCTCACACCTGTAAATTGTATTATACATGTAAAGATACTATACCTACCTAAAACAAATATCGTAAAGCTCTGGATTTATAATTTTATTTTTAATATCTTGATCATGGTCTTATTATGTTGTGATATTATGTTTTGCATTCTACACTTAGGTGTCTAAAGAGATTAGTCTCTTTTTAAAAATATTTTTTTATTTTTATTTATTGGGGATATCAACAGTAATACATGTAACAAAAATATAACAAATTAAATATACAGAGAATAAAACCAATGACAGATATCCACAGAAATACATTAAATACACGTACAATACATACAAGTGTGTTTGTGTGAGTGTAAGTGAGTGAGAGGGTGGGTGAGTGGGTGTTATATTGGAATGAGGGTGGACATGTGTGTAAATATTATTGCACAAGTGTCGAAAATATAATTATATATATCATTTTTAAGAATTAGAGATAAAATAAAATTAAATAAGATAAAATAAGACTTTATTATTGAAACTAAGTATAAGACAAAAAAGTATGTTTTAAGACGCGCATTTTAAATATTATTTTTTTACAATTAAATGGATCAATAAAGGGAAAGTTAAATTATATTCACGAGCAAAACTTATAAGTGGAGAGTTCTGGGCATAGTTCGTACGAACTGCTGGCACATCAAATAGAGAGCTCGACGTGTGACGTGTGACGGGTGCGGTAGCCGGGGACATTTAATGATAACTCCGATATAAGAGCCGGACTATCAAGGCGTCCACTAAGTATGTCATGAAGCACCCCCATGTCTAATAGTAGACAGCGATCTTCTAAAGTAAGCAAGTGGTGCTTTTTGCAGGAAGACATATAATTGAGATCGGTATTCCTGCATCTCCAGTTAAGATGTCTAAGAAATGTCCATTGAATTTTCTCGAACCTTTCTTTATTCCACACACTTATTTATATCTTTGAGTCGTTACTTCTTATATTTCTGTAATATTCATATTGTCACTAATATGCGTCACCGAGTCGAATTGTAATGTAGGTTTATTTGACTTTTTTCCTAGAACAGAACTCTTAAGTACTTATGTTTTGTATCACTATAATTGAGCTATCCGGAATGAAATTTCCTAATTCTCACGTTAATATTACGATTATTTTCCTTTTCAGGCACACTATAATCATAGTATATCAATAGTAATTATTTCTTAGATAAATATATATGTTATCCTAATTGTTATTCTAATATTTTATCTTTTAAAAAAATATTATTATTAATACAATAAAACAGATTGCTAATAATAATGGATATAATAGGAACTTAATTGATAAAATATTAAATCAAAAAAAAAAACTTACAAATAAATATTTATATTCTACTCCCACAGTAAATAAAGCAAACTCACCTAAACAATGGAGGCGGACATTTTTTCCAACAATTATCTAATTCCCTACCACCAAACATTAAACCTGCATTCTACACAACTAATAATATAGGAACATTATTAAAAATCACCAAGAAAAAGTCCATAAATATAATAAATCTGGGATATACCAATTAAATTGTAATGATTGTGCTTCAATCTACATTGGAAAAACTAAAAGAAACTTTAATATATATTTTTTTCTGAATTCGCAAACCATCTGATAGAAAATAATCATAACTTCAATAAAGACACTGGATTAAAAGTACTTCATGTTGAAAATAAAATATTAAACATAGATAACTTAGAAATCTTAGAAATTAAAAAAGCGATCCACAATAAGAAAAAAATAATAATAACCAAATAAACAATATTTCTTTTAGTCTACTCTTGTCTATATTCGAAAATAATCATATCAAATTACCACTTGCGAGAATGACCGGTCGCGGAAAAGGTCTGAGAAAGGGAGGCGCCAAGCGTCAAAGGAAGGTTCTGCGTGATAACATTCAGGGTATCACGAAGCCCGCCATTCGCGGTCTGGCTCGTCGCGGCGAATTTATTGGCTCCATGTGTAGTATTTAGTAAACATGATAAAAAATAAAAAAGGAAAGAATTCATTAGTTACATAAACCTTGACGAAGAAGCTTGTTCGATTTGAAACCGGTCGGTGGATAGTGGTTATAAACAAAGTTGTTAAATTTATTTGATTTTATTATTTATTGATTATTATTATTTACTCATCTTACTTTTTGTTGTGTTTTCTTCTTTCTGTCATAAACATTCTTCAGTTTTATTTTTCTCTCCATCATGCCTATGCTAGTCTACCAGCATAAGTTTAGAGGTCTACGATCCAAGACCAAGATTTTTTTTAGAAAATGTAACTTGTACTGTAGTCAGTATCGTAGTTGATATCATGGCGATTACTGGAAGTTGGCTAACTGATAGTTTCCATAGCTCCGAATTGTTCGATGATAAATATGACGTTTTCCGGTCTGATAGAAATCCGATAATTACAGGTTGTTCCCGTGGCGGGGGAGTGATTTTAGCAGCAAAGCGTAATCTTAATGCATCTATTATGTGTGAATGTGAGTCAGAAGCTGAAAATATCTGGATATCTATTCGGCAAAATCCAACAAATTCTTATATGTGTGTTGTGCATATATTCCGAAAGGAGATAACTTTCAACATCTTCTCAATAGTTTCTCAACGATTATCAACCAACACATTTTAAACAAACCAAATGAAAACTTTTTGATTTTAGGCGATTTTAATTTATTAGATATGTCATGGTATTTCCAAAGTAATAACTGTTTTCTCACACCAATCAGTTATAGCCAGCCAGTTAGCTTTGCTTTTATAAATTCATTTTTTTTGCTAATTTAAATCAACTTAATAGTATTGCTAACCATAATAACAGAATTTTAGATCTTGTGCTAAGTACTGATGACATGATAAATGTATTTCCATCGGATTTTCCCTTGGTATCTCACAGATCACAGATCTATTATTATTGAATCTGCCTTCGAAGTGAAACAATCTATTCACCATCAACCCATTTTGAAACCTAATTTTTTAAGTGGAAATTATGAACTTATCCGCAATAAACTAGATGAAATAAACCGGGAGATTTGGATTCAAAGACATATTCTAGTCGTATTCTACAATATATTGAATGAACTCATTGATTCAACCATTCCTAAAAAACATCTCTCTCTCCACCAAATATCCTCCATGGTATACATCTAGTCTGATTAAAATTTCCAAAGAAAAATAATAATTTATAAGTGCAAAAAGTACAGTAATCCTATAGATTATTCGACTTTCTCCCTTCTACGATTTAGACAAAAGTTGAGCACACAGAAACCAACATCTGTAAATCCCCTAAACTTTTTTGGACTTACATAAAATCGGAACCTTCTTCCATCCTTTCAATGGTTATATACAACGAAATTATTGCCGACTCCGGGCATGAAATTTGTGAGATATTTGCTACCTTTTTCAAATCCGTTTATGAAAAGCCATTAGCTGTATCAAGTAACCAAACGGATACGTTAACTGATTCTCCAACTAATATGAATAATATAAAAGCAAACATTGATTTAGTCATAAAGTACATAAATAATGGCGATTTCACAAAAGAAGCTGGACCTGATTTAATTCCACCCATATTCATTATTAACTGCGCGGAACAACTGGGAAGTCCGCTCGCGTTGTTTTTAATAAGTATCTAGTTATATTGTCCCGAAACTATGGAAAACTGCTTTTATTTCTCCTTTTATAAATCAGGCCGTAAATCAGAGGTCAGAAATTATAGACCTATTTCTAAATTATCAATTTTTTCAAAACTGTTTGAGAAGATAATTTACGATTAAGTTAAGCACTCAAATCTTCTCTTAGTACTTTACAGCGTGGATTTACATCTGGAAGATCTACCGTGGCCAATTTAGTTTACTTCTTCTTAAAAATATGGAAAACCGATTCCAAATTGATTCAATCTACACGAATTTGAAATATTTTAACATTTTTTATCCACAGAGATTGATGTAAAATAATGTGTTATTGAAATGTTTCCCTACCAAAGTACATTTTTTTTATTATTATTATTCAGAATTAACAGAATGTGGGTAAAGTACTTAGTATGTGCGCGATTTAAATCGTAATTTAAAAATATAGCAAACGCGTTTCTAACAGAAAAACCAGACGTTACCAACCCGCCACATTATAATGATTCAATTCAAAAGGATTCCATTTTGTGTTTAAAAAAAGACAGTTCTAATTTTCCAAATTATTATATTAATAAGTACTCTCAATAATTGTTAATGTTACATAATAACATATTAAACAAAGAAGACCGGGCAAATTTGAATGTAAAGTGGTTTGTGAACCAACGGAGATACGGTATCCTTAACCACACATCTGTGCAAAGGGGCATCAAAATCTGACCAGGCAGTTTTGAGAAAATGACGTGGTATTTCGACAATTATTTGTTCCATTCTGTGTTCCACTGCTGGGCAAAGTCCTCAAAATTAGATTTTTCCATCTCGATTTTCAAGTATATTCTGTAGTGTTTTTCCCTCTCCCTCCCCTCTCAGAAAATTCTTCCCAAACCGTTCTTTATTGACTTCAAGGTTAGATAAAAAAAAACAGGTAACTAGAGGTCGAGGGTGATAAATGCAGTTCATAGCACAATAGAAGAATATAGGCCATACCATAGAATTAGACTATTCTTAATTCTACGAGATATTTTCCACATCCCTTTTGGTTCATAGACTGCGATTTTCTGAAGTAGGAAAATTGAGGAAATATTTTTGAAGTACGCACCTGAGACACACAAAGTTAACGTAGAGTAAAACAATGTGTAGGTTATAAAATATAGCGGTATAATATAGGTAATAGGTACACTACAAATATCCCATTTTATAAAACGCATCTAACAACTTATATTTTATCTCGAATTCTGTACAAAAATATTTATGACAGAATTTTCAATACTTCTTTGATGCTCCTAAGAATCCCGGCATGGACCCGCTAAGATAGTTTTACAAATCAAAACTTTTTTCAAAACTGATGCAAGTTTTGAACGATTGTGATTTTGGTTTATACATGATCGGAATAACAAAGCATTTATTGTTAATTGATTATTAATCAGCTTCGTCCATTTTAACCGTGAAGTTATTTAATATTTAATTGATATTATTTTAGGTGTTTTACTTGAAAATATCAGGTTTAGTTAAAGTGAACAGCTAGGGACTTAGAGGGAATTAATAAGTGATTAAAAATTAAAATTAAAATTAAAAAGTTAAAACTAAAAGATAAAATTAAAAGTCAAAGTTCAAAGTTAGGCAGGAGATCAATTTAAAATGTCTAATAGATCTGATAAAAATATAGTATTTACAGTGTTTAATTTCGATGTCACTAAAACTGTCATTATAGGTAATCTGTATTCTTCGAAGAGTGCTATTTTTCATGTAATTAGTCATTGAGTTAGGAATGTCGAAGAGTACAGATTGACGAGTTCTACGGAAAGGGACTCGATATGAAATACTTTCCGTAGGCAGATAGGATAAAACGCCATATTACTCTGCATATAGTCTGCATATAGACCTCTCTTATTCAAGCTAATTATTCTGACATGCCCATCTTTAAGTATTTGTTAGATTTGGTCTTGCCGCGTCTTTCTCGGTCTTCTTCGGATCATCAACATCGGCATCCTAAGTAGTCATTGTCGTTCTTCGGGGGCTCATTCGCCTGAACATGTCCTAACCGACGCGGCATCCCTTTCTTAGGGACAAGACTTAGGTAAGGTAATAAACCCAGATATTTTTAGAGGAAAAAATAAAGATTTACGTTTATGCTTCGTTTAATATTTGAGCTCAAATAACCGCGGTAGAAAAAGGGAACCGAGTATATTGGATCTCTGATCCGTAAGTCCACAATACTACCCGACAATCTTTGTCAAGACGATATGTCTCGACTCTCGACAGACATTTTTTTAAGACGTTTTTAACAAAGAAGCGTTAGCCTCTCGGTGTACTATTTTGCGCGTTTGCCTACCATGAAAGAGGTCTCGGGTTCGATTCCCCACATGGTTGACATGAAATGTTTATTAAAAAAGGTGTTTTTACACTATAATATTTCATAGCCCCTGGACTGGCACCTGAAGCGTAAGACTGATCATCTTACGTTCATGTAACAAAAAATGATCAAAATAAGCCGCTACTGATGTACCAATGCAGAGCCCTATGCACCATTAGGTGCGGAAAGGGAATGATGATGATGCGATGAAAGATGTGTAGCAGTTACGGGTTAAATGGTGAATTACAGAATATATTGAGACATAATCTTGTCTTGAAGTAGTAATTTTTATTTTTTTTGTCCTAGCTTTAATTTTATTTAGTTGTATTTTATTTTATTAGTGCCTGTATCTATGATAAGAAATTGTATTTACCACCGTTAGAATGGGCTGCATAAGTCCGTCAAATAAATAAATAACTAATCTTAGAGATACGCCACCGTTACCGGCTAATACAGTGGCCCATACAGACAAAAATCATTCTACGTTAATCAATTACAAAGTTAGCTACAGTTTACCTTTTAGTTTTGTTCCAAACTTTTGTTCTATGTAATAGGGCTAAAGGGCTTCTGATTTATTACCATAAGGATATAAAACTATGAAATCAGATATTAATATTAATTTATCATGCGAAATCCCCACATACGTCACTGTCGAAAAACATAATTTATTGATATATTTACATAATTTATTGTCTTTAATGTTGGAAGCTCATGGCGTGATATTGTAAGAGCTAGCAATTCTTTAGCTGTGGCAGAGATGAAATAGCCACAGGCAAGGCTTGAATATTAATTAGGAATGTCTCTCTACCTGCCCCCGGCGTGGGGTGGGTCTATGGGTGGCATAGGGTGGCAAGTATAAATATAGATTATTGCTATTTATTCTTCATTTTATTAGCACGCGAATTGCAATAGCACAGCGTAGAAATGCGAATATTGAATGATATTTTTTATGAAAAATTTAAATTACTACATTCAACATGACACATCTTTGTTAATTTTTTTTTCAGACATCTCATCACACATTTTCATTTCTTATTTCTACTATCGTAATATAATTATGGGTCTTACTCATAAACTTGATATAAAGCTACGCCTAGGCCTAGGCATAGTGTTAGAATAACGGATAAGAATACCATCCTTATTATAGTGATAGAATAAAGATGGTATTTCCATCCTAATTCTATCACTATGCCTTGGCGTAACTCTATACTAGGTTTATAAGTAAGGCCTATGAAAATAAGAAATTAAGAAATAAGGCGCCGAACTGTAGTCGTAGATATCATGAATCGTGCTAAAAAATTGAAATGGCAGTGGGCAGGACACGTGGCGAGGCAAAATGATGGCAGGTGTACAGCCAGAATAATAAAGTGGAGACCGTGGGCAAACAAAAGAAGTGTTGGAAGGTCACAAAAAAGATGGGTCCGATGAATTGTCTCGATAACCTGGAAGATAATAATTGAATAAAGACCCAAAATGCGATGGATGGACTGCATCAGTGCGGATACGACAACGTTGAAAGTGAGGAACTGGAGAGGAAGGGCAGCAGACCGGCAAGAGTGGAGGAGACTCCTGGATACAACCATGGCCCACCTAGGACTGTCAGCCTTATGATGATGACGATGATGATTTTGTTTTTGAAATTGGTTATAATTTAAAAAAATAATTAAATACAATTTCTAGGCATTTATAATACTTAGTCTTTTTTGTCATCTGTTTTACTCTTCTATGATAAAATGTTTAAGATCTTGTTTAAACCAAAGATAGTTTCATATTCTGTATCCGGGCGGATGAAGAATACTTTTCTGAGTTTTAGGCAAAAATCCTAAAAAAGGAAAATATAATATATATTTTTGTTCATCTCGTAGTTTAGTGGTTTGCGCGTTCGCTTACCCTAGTCCCGGGTTTGATTAGCAAAGTCACCATAAAATATTTATTTAAAAACCGATTTTACACTGAGGTATTTTATTGTTTCTGGACTGGACCTAAAGCGTAAGACTGATCACATTATCTTCATGTTACAAATGATCGAGATACGACACTTTGGTTTACCTATGCACCACCGAGTCTAGTATTCTGATGATGAAGATTGTGGTGATCTTCATTAAATATAACAATATAATGTCCTCCTAGTGCCTCGTTTTCCTATTGTGGTTCCAGGTTGGATTCACGGCGTGGTCGATACACCATTTCACAGTAAATAACCGTGTCAAAAAATAAAATGGAAACAAATTGTGGTAGTGTGGGGTTCGAGCCATGCATCTACTGATCACTAGTCCATGATGTTACCATGGGAAGTTCAGTGTTTTTTAATGATTTTTTTTGTTAATGAACTATCAATCCAAGACAATTTTTTTACATGTTATTATGCACGATACATATCGTATTAACACCACTATGAATTTTTTAATTTTGAAATTTTAAAAATCCCCACCGAAACCTCGAAATTATACCGCCCGCTACGTCACAAATTCTGGTCGGCGAGTGATCAAAACACACGTCTGATCGTTGAAATACAACTGACAAGAAGCAAAGAAAACAGGGGTTTATCTGACGATTGCTTTACAAACCGCTGACTTGCAGGTATTTTACGACATATTTTAAGATGATCAAATTAGTTTGTAGGGACGACAAACCGTTTGTTTTCATTGTTTCATAAGTGAAAAGATATATTCATAACATTGAGGTATATAACTAGAGAAAGCATGAGCGTTCGAAATGTGGCCTCTCAACCAGAGGCCAATTGGCATATGTTTGATAGAACTGACTTAATTCTGTTGCGAGCAGTCCCCGGCTACTTTTCTCCCCGCAATTACTAAAATGCCAATAAAATATACGCCAAGAAACTGCAAAAATCGATCTGGAAAAGCGATGGTACAACCTTTCACCGGTAAGTAATGTTCTTATCTCAATCAAAACTTGTTAAAAATAGCTAGTTAATATGTTAAAGGTACTTATTATTCGTGAGTTATCTCCAGTCTCTGTCCTGCTGAGTAAGTTGGGCGTATAGTGAAACGAGAAACAAAGGTGACGCGTATGCGGAAGGGAGCGACATACTGAATAGAACTTACAGTAGACCGATGTAAACAGTCCGTGCTTTTTACTGTACTACCTGTTTTGTTTGCCAAAATCGACGTGATATGACGCGACGACACTTGCTCCCTCCGCTGGTCATTCCCTTTCCTTCGGGGAAGACTTTTTAGCTCATATTTGTTTATAGAGTGTTATTTCTATATATTATATCTCAATGATTCATAATTCATTTTTGTGGAGCACTGATTGAAAACACCGTATATTTTGTAATTTATATGTTGTACTGAAAATATTTATTAATTAAAAATAAAATAAATACATTCTTGTAAGAGACGTCACTCCCCAATGTGTACGGAAGAATTGATTTATCTTTTACGTTATGGGAAACGTTAATGAAAATATATGTATCGAATTTACATAAAATTTGTATTTAGTTATAATATTACAAACTTATATTTTTTATCTGAATAAATCAAAAAAAATATCTAACATTTAAAAGTTGAACCCCGTACAATTATAATTTCTACCCCAACACATATATTTAATTTCCCGAATCACCGAACTTCAAATATTCATTAAATTTAGCAAGCCTATTTAGTAGGTGCAATTAAAAATAATTATAATTTTACGGTGCTAATGCTAAGTATTTTTAGCCACATATAAAGTCACAGATCGTCTTAAGGAAGTTCCTTTTCTCGATAGACGCGTTTACAATGAGCAACATTCTCATATTATGGAGGTGATCAAATTTTATTAATCTATGTATGTAGTTTTGTCCGCTTCGTAGTGCAGTGGTTGACGCGTTAGACTGTCCCACTTCCGATCCCGGTACCGTTTACACAAAAAAGTTTATACGCGGCATCAATAAAACGCAATTAATTTAAGTCTGAAATTTGAATAAGGAAATATAAAAAATTACGAATACCGATAAAAATATATGAAACAGATTTAGAAAACTTAATTGAATTTTCAAAATCAATATGGATATTGTGGAGACATGTTTTCATATATTACTTTAAAAAATAAATTATTAAAAAAATGTCCCTACAAAAACGCGACATGTTTGGCCTTGATTATTGTGACGATATTCAATTTATATTTAGACGGTCGCAAACAAAGTTCAAAATTAACCCTAATCGTGACGTATTAGGCCCTTTTTACACATGCCACGCCAATCCACCCGGCCCGGTAACTTTCGGGTAAACTCTACAAACGCATACACAATGCATGACTGTACGTATAATTTTTGTTATTTCAAAAAAAAAGTTTTCCATTTTAAAGTTCATTTTGATGTTCATAACTTATTTTATTTTATGTAATGACTAGATGAAACAGTTCGTTAAAACTATTTTATTTTTTTAACTATTTTTTTTTAAACTAAAAGAAAACAATGAGACGGACTTGTAAAAAAATGCTATATTTTTTATTCACATAATTTATAACAAACAGAGATGGAAAACATTTTAGAGAAGGGATACGCAAGTCCAGGCATTTATGGGGCTTATGAACTGTTATTGACTGGTTAACCTGACCACTTTACGCTCTGTGCAACATTCAGTATTCAGCCTTAATTTTTTTCATCCATATTTCTTCCGACTGTTGATTTTTGTAAAATGAAAGAGCTGAACCCTTTATTGATGCGGTTAAGATTCATCTGACTGAATTATTTCACCTGCATAATAGGCAACGCCTGAAAATATTTTTAAATTTTTATACTTCTTATTGAATAAGTTGATTTAATCAACAATATTCTGAGTTTGTAAACTTTTTTGTGTGTAAGTAGGACTAGATTTCACCCCTTAGTTTAACGACGAAACATTTCAGAGAAGGGGAAACGGAAGTTAAGATATTTATAAGGCTTATGTCCTGTCATTGGCTGGTTTAAGTAGCCACATTACAAACTGTAGCATTCGGTGTGACACAGTGTAATTAGAGATTTTAATCCTACACTTCCCAATGCAGACGATCTGCTACTTACCTGCCGATAATCAGAGCAGTTGTACCATATACGTGATTTTAAACATTTTTATCACTCGAAAACTAGTCTTTTATATTGTATACAAACTAGCCTTTATAATTTATTTTAATAATCGCCACCAGGGTAAAATTGTTCAATAAAATTTGAAACAAAAAGCCAGTTGCTCGTGTATGTCAGAGGTGTAATTTAGCTAATGTATGGTGATTGCTTTGTATTTTAAAAAAGATTTGAAGGTATACTTGAACGTAGTTATGCAGAAAGCAGCCAGTCCATAATTTCGAAAAAAATGAGATATTGATGTTATTGGGTGCAGTAAGGTAGATTCTATGTTCTGCTAAAAACAGCCAGACCGCTTTCATATAAAAAAACTGTATTAATCACCTCCGGAAAAAGGTGTCGATCACAAAAACGGCATTTCTCAATTTGGAGGAAACACCCACAAAACTAGAAAAATCGTATGGTACTTTAATTTTTTTTTAAACTGGTCAAATACATAATAAAATTCTTGTTTGTAATATATAAAAAAACTTATGTATTCATTGTTTATCGTTTGTTAAAGTTAAAAACATTCAAACTATTGTGTAGATTTTATAATTCACTCTTTTCACAAAATGGCTATTATCTCAGTTTCACTTTTCTATGGCTGGCTGCTTTCTGTATAACTACGTTCAATTGTTTCCGCAACTTTCATTATTAGATAAAAAAGGTATTTCTTATTTTCCTTTTATTCCTAATCTAGTATATCGAGGCTACTGACAGAATGCATTAAGTCAACAATTTTGATATATTTCAAATATTTTTAAATATAGGTGCCAAGATGTTGATTTCAAATTTTATGCTAAGCCTAGAATAAAGATTACTCTTTCAAAGCTTAAAAAAAAGAAAGAAAATTGTGGGAAAAATAATAGGTTGAAAGAATAAAAAAGCTTTAAATGCGATTGTCTCGGAACTTGTTTTAACGACTTAATGCATTATGTCAGTAAAGCCTCGATATTGTCTATATTTCTAAAATGTTTAAAAAAAAGAAAAAAAAATAGTTTTTCTAGTATCTACATAAAAAAAGCATTCATTAATACATATTTTAAAGTTCGAATTTTATCGACCTCGTAAAGTAATGGTCAGTTCGCGTTTGTCTACTATGCGAAAGGTCTCGGATTCGATTCCCGACATGGTTAATATGAAATATTGATTTAAAACGGTGTTTTATTTATTTAGTTAACACTTTATATACATAAACATTTTCTATACATATAAGGGCGGGCATATTGCCTTAAGGCAATTTCTTCCCCCCTACCCAAACCGTTCATTTTGAGAAAATTACAAGCTCATGGACATATTGAATCTTAAAGATTGAGAAAAATAAAAATACATAAAAAATTAACACTATACGAAGAGTGGAGAGGGGATGGGAAGGAAAGAAGAAGGATAAATGAACAACTTAGATATAAAGATAGTGACATTTCAATCTTGACTTAAATGTAAATAAAGAAGGGCATTAGTGGGTAGATTATTCCACAGTCGAGCAGCTACTACTGCGAAAGAAGAGGCAAGAAAATTAAAGCAATGAAAGGGTATTAAAAGGGTTCTCTCGTCACTATAACTAAGAGATAGGCCGAGTTGTGATAGAGGTTGGAAGAGCTCTCTCAGATAAACAGGCGAAGTGGGATTATTTAAAATATTGTGAAGAAGTGATAGAATGTGAACGTTTCTTCTATTCTATGAAATGAATATACAATTGCAAATCATCGGCATATAAATGGTACGAACAGGGGAGATTTTTTGTTATTGGATTGTTTTCACATTAGAATATTTCATTGTCCCTACACTGCTACTTGAAACGTAAGACTGATCATCTAACTTTCATGTAGCAAAAAATGATCAAGGTACGCCGCGATTGGTGTACCAATGCATTGCCCTATGCGCTGTTAGGTGCGGAAGGGGAATGATGATGAGTTAGAATTTTTAAAAATTGGACAGTGAAGGGATAAAGCTTATTTTGTTGATTATATAATAACTGTTTTTTTTAAATATATCTAAAATAAAAAGGTGGATTTATTACAGAAAATATACTGTGTTGTTTTTAGTTTCTGCACTCTGGTTTGCGGGATGTGTTGTGCGGAGTCGGGGGCGGGGGGACCGGGGATGGGAATTGCCAGGGTGGACCTGGGCCCCGCAGATACATCCCTCCTGGCAGCCCTAGAAAGGGCTTTAGTGTACATGACCGACAACTATGATAATATGGACATCGATGGGTACTTTGGCGTCGCTATAGCACAAGGTAAATCTTTTTTGAATTCTTAAAATACAATGCTAAAAATCCCTCTGAAACGTTGCTCTACATTAAGCAAAAGACCTTTACGTTAAAAAAAATAGTTATTATTGTTTATAAAACTATTTTCTTTAATTCATAAAAAAAACACAATTAATTTTTTCATAAAAAATACGACTTCTATATAAAATATCACGTCTTGTATAATTCGTAAACTTGAGTCATTAAAAAAAAGTATACGCATGGTACGGCCTTCATTGGTAAAAAAATATATATTTACTATTAACCACTATTATAAAAATATGACCACTATTATAAAAATATTATGTAACAATTTTTACATTTTATCATCATCATTACCTTTCCGCACCTAATGGTGCATAGGGTACACCAAACGCAGCGCATCTTGATCATTTCTGTTACATGAAGGCAAGATGATCAGTCTTACGCTTCAGGCACAAGTCCAGGGACCATGAAATATTCTAGTGTAAAAACACCCTTTTAAATTAATATTTCATGTCAGTGAATCCTTTTTTAAAAAAATATTATTTTCACTTCACTATTTCTTACTATTTTATATTTTCCTCTTAATTCACTATACTCGTATTATATGTTTGGTACTTTTTAATTCTTATGATATGTCTATAGTAAAATGTATAAATTGAAATATTTTGTTTAAATATCCTTGTACTAAATCTATGTTTTATACTGTCTACGTTTTTATATTAAACGCATCTCTCAGACTCAATATCAGACATCTATTACAAAGTCGCTTTATTATCCTGGTGCCTATGTTCAAATCAAAATTTCAAGTAAATAATGTTAAAATAAAAAATATTTAAAAAAATATTTAAAAAAATATTTTCAAGCCGTGGTCACCCTATGAGCGTTGGAAAGGTTATATGCCGATGATCTACATCAATCGAAAAGTACCTTAAATGATTAAAATGATTTTGTTACAAAAATGGTAAAATTATTCAGGTGCCAGTGATTATGCGATTATTTTATATTTTCTGAATGTTTAAAAAAAATACATGGCTTATTATATTACATGCTAACCCTTGAATCAATAATAATGATAAAATAGTCAAAAGCAGGTATGGCTAAAGTGAATAAATATTTATTTTTTAAGTCAAAATCTGATATCAAAATTATTCCGTCACGACATTTATTTTAATTTTCAGGACAGTTGGCGTCCATGAAAAAGGATGGTACTGAATTAAAAATAATTTGGTCTTTAGCAGATTATTTACTACAAATTGCCCGCAGTAAACATTTTCGTAGCAAAATTGGGAGAGGTAAGTCCATACAATTGAAAACCCAATTTGTGCATATATTTTTTATAATTAAATTGGCACATAAATTTGCTTCAAGACAGATTAGTTTCAAGATAGATTGGCTTCAATATAGATTGGCTTCAATATATATTAGCTTCGAGATAGATAAGTTTCAAGATAGCTTAGCATCAATATCGATTAGCTTCAAGACCGATTGGCTTCGATATTGCTTAGCTTGAAGACAGATTAGTTTTAAGATAGATTAGCTTAAAAAATGTTCTCTTCAAGATAGATTAGCTCCAAGATAGATTAACTTCAAGATATATTAGCTGCAATATTAATTAGCTTCAAGATATATTAGCTTCACGATAGATTGAAGGGGAGCACCCCCCCGGTTTTTGATATCTGATTGTTTTCGCAATTACTGATAAGTCCGTCGGGGAAAAAATGCAAAATGCAATTCTTCCCAAACCGCAAGATCTGGAAGCGGTTCCTTGGGAACATATTCTTATTAGTTCCCGTATTGCGAAATATATCGGTGGCAAATAATATTTTATTTAGTCTCGTTCGATTGCATTTCTTGACAACATGTCTGATAACGATAGTGAAAGGGAATACACTGTGGAATCCGCTGCTTGAGCCAGGAGTCGCGACCAGTCAGTTCAGTGTTACCGCGAAGTTGCCGAATCCGGCCTAGGCGGCTGTTCAATTCCGGTCTATCTGAACATCGTCTACATCGGTTGCTGCGCCTCCTTTTTCGGCTGCCTCATCACCTGCCATCCATTGTAAATGTCTTCAAACCGTTGTTTTAACCTGAATATGATTCAGTTTTTCTTACGACGTGTACAGGAAAGGGGTCAGCCAGAGTATCAGGTTTCCAGTCATCTTCTTTCACTTCAAGGGTATCTACTATGATAACCAGACCGTCGCCCTGTGCCCCAATTGCTCCCATGATCTTCGTGCTTCTCATCCCGTGTGCATCGACACCATCTTGCATCACGTGGTGAATCACCACGATTTTTACAACAATAGATTTACAACAAGATGGAGACAGATTTTTTGAGAGGTAAAAGGTGTGGTAGGCTTGACATTCATACCATTCATAATCGGCTATGGGATGGTCGATTGTTCACATTGTACACACTGTGTAACATTCACCATGTTGTCCATTGTTTAACACCCGTACTTCATTTATTTTAATGTTAATAATTAACAAAAAAAAAACAATAAACAGCGAGCCTATTCGTTAATTATTTTTTAATATTCTAAATTTCGAACTGTAAGATAGGAAATTGGTTGAAGAATGTTTATTTTATTGTAGTGGGCAAGAAGCTGTTAGATCCAGAAAGTTGGCGGAATATTGGGAGTTATTTTAATAAAACTTTGATTTGTTCAGATGATGAAGAAGACTATCAGTTTTATGACAACTTTCACAATTCACCGAATGAAAATGAATCAGGTGAGTTGAAATAATTTGTTTCATTTTCAAAGGTAACATACGGAGAAACAGTAATAAACTTTACTATCACGTTATATAGGTAGGTATATTCATATATGAATCAATAAAATATATAATTAACAGTGAGTAACAATATTTTGAGTTTGTCTGATTTTTTAAAAAAAGACCGGGTTTCACTCCCTAGGTAAACTGAGAACATTTTAGAGTAGAGAATATGGAAGTCTAGAAATTTGCAGAGCTTATGACTTGTCATTGACCGGTTTTAGACTTCCTTATCTCTTTTCTAAAATATTATCCATCTCTGTTGTAATATTAATTTATTTATACTTTATTAAATTAGTTCACGATGTCTTTTGATAAAATTACAATTTTATATCGAAATTACTCAAAAAAATGTATTTAATTACCCACGTATATATAAGTATCGTAGTAATGTTTGCTATTATGCCTGATGTGGGATTTTAAGTAAATTATAACGTCAGCTGTCAACAATATAACAGATATACATTTTTGTAAGGGAGTATAAATACATACCTATTTAGGAGGTCTCATTTAATATATGAGATAATTTTACTATTTCAGATATGTGTTTGACAGAGTTAATTGACCAAGCAATGGCCAACAATAAGTCAATACAAAAGTACAAAGATTGTGAAATGAGTTCTGAATGTAAACACTTACTGACAAAAGGTGAATCTTGGGGATATAGTCTTACACACAGGTACAATCAATTAATTTATAAATATATATAGAATATTAAGTATACGCATACCTATCGTATAATACCTATATAAAAATATCGCCTCCCAGTTTAGAAAATCATAATAATGTTTTTTGATCCTGCTAACAATTCTTCTTTAAAAAGAAAGAAATTTTTTATGTCCCCTCTGGTGACATCTGTCACCATTTGCATGAAGCTATTTTACAACCTCTATGCAGTTTCTGGTGACGGCAGAATTTTCCAAAAAAATCTTTTGAACATAAACCAGAAACGGCAGAAACGGTGCACAATCTCTTTCAGTAACGTTTGTTGTATGTAAAATTCTTCCGATGGAGGATTCAGGTGGAGGTGAATTTACGATTATTTTTCTCCAAGTATGTTCAGAATTTAAGTTTGCCGACTTTGAGGGAAAATTTTTCTCTAGGAAACCGTTTTTTGTTTTTATCATTGGACGCATAGAATTAAGAATAGTCTAGAAGGGGCGTAGAATCATATTTGAATACACCGGACTGTGTCCAATAATCTCCCTACTACGCCCCACTTTCGCCGCGCGCATTCGTGATGTCGCCGCGTAATGTTGCACGATGGGAAAAATATAATTATAACACAAATGTAAGGTAAAAAAAGCAATCTGTTAATTTCTCTAAAGTTGTATCGTGCACGCGGAAATATTGATTGACACAACAGAGTAGATAAGTAAAGGGTCATTCAATAAGAGTAATTGAATTAATGAACTTTAAACTTAAAATATAAAACAAATTTTATTTTACATAAAACGGACATTTTTATATCATGATAAATAATATTTGATGTTTTAAAGGTAATGTCGGTCAAATGTCCACCACCGAGTTGTTTAATCCGAGGTCTAATTTTCATTAGTTCTCTCATTAGATGAGCAAAGTTGGGTAAAAAATTTTACTACCCTGGCAACACTAACGAAATGTTCATTTTGTTTCTTCGACAATCTGACAGATGGAAAAATAAAACAATTTTTAAGTTATTAATTTGCTACTTACACATTCATTTGTAAAGTACATATGATGTGATCCTATCATGTTTCTTTAAGATCCTAGCAGTATTTCTACACTTTAAAAGGACACAACACGGCATAGTTGAATTCAAATCAGGAGGTGCGTACTGAGCGACGTTTACAAATAAACTAATGGGTCAAAACGTAAACCTACTCACTTATGAGTAGTTTAGTCGCCTTCTGTTTGATGTGCGTAGGTATGCGGTTTTTGGACTATTCTTAATTCTATGATTGGATGTTTGTTTCTCGGTTTGGATTTTAGAATCGGGGATTTAATCCTGACATCCAAATCATTTAAAAATGGATCATTTGAAATTTGGATTCCATCAGGGGGATCTTGTGGTTTTTCATTTCTATCCAAAGTTAGAAGATTTAAATAATGTTTAATTAGTACGAAAAGAAAAATAAATTTTAAATTAAAGTCAAAATTTATATTGTGAATTTATAAAAAAAACCAAATAAGTATAAAAATATATATGCAAAGGATACTGATGCACCAAAAGGAAAGATTATCACAATTTTTAAAACTTAAGGAACACTTATAACATTAATAAAACACCAAAAACTAAGGAGCACTTTGACAGATTGATGTCAACCACTTTTCACGGTTATTGTTGCGATCCCAACTCTCAACTATAATAATTGTAATTGATGTGAAAGTACTCTTACGTATAAAATAAAGAATACATACTCTGATACTCCTCTGAATGTGCCAATTTTATTAGTGGAGTGGCTACATCTACAAATATACTTTTTTTAATGTAATTTTTTTAAATATGTATATTTTGTAAACTTTGTAAATATTTGTGTTTATTTTTTTGGATAATTGAAAAATAAAAAAAACCTGAATACAGACGAAGAAAAATAGTGACTGTGTAACAGCTTAGGAAATTTGTAGAGATGTGGAAAGTTAGTCAGAATGGTGAATGGTAAACTTACTGTGTTATAAGTTATAACACTCTACTTTAAACTATCCCTGTAAACGCCTAAACTTCCACATTCCCTGATAATTCCTGTATCTCGGTTGAAATATATGGATTTGAAATTGAAATTAAGTTTGTAAACTAATAAGAAATCGTTGGTTATTTTATTTTTGCATATTATGTCAATGTCGGTGCCCAAAAGGCCCAATAATATACTTTACATTGTTTCAGAATATTATACAAGCTGATTTCTCAGGCTCTGGGTTGTGAAGCAAATATTCCAGTGGAAAAATACTGCTGTAAGGTAATGGATGAGGTGAAGAAAATGCATTTTCAAAGGTATCCAACGCCAAAAAGGGATTTATTTCTTGAACAAAGTAAGACACTATTAGTTAATAATAATATTGCCATGTCATCATTACTTTATTAACATTATAAATATGCATGAGGGTACTAGGAAATAAAATAATTGACATTGGGTGTTCAAGCGTATGTTATAAAAAAAAAAAAAAGTAAGTTCAAACTTACAAATAAAAATATTCAAGGATTAAAAAATGTGGAAAAAGAAAAGAAAAGGACTTTACAGGCAAAAGTATGTGTATAATACATTGAAATATTAATACGCATAGACATGCCCCGAGCCCTAAAAAATTATGACACTTAACTCATGCCCAAACGCTCAGTCATGACCAACGGGTGTTTATTCGTTTTTAGACCGCAGCGTCAGGCGAGATGCTTAGAATCAAAACTGAAATGCCTGCTTGTGTCATGAAAGCGTGTAAAAACCTTTCGGATAAACATTGTAAAAAGGATTGTGTAAATTTTCATTGGTAAATATTTGTTCATGAGTGATTAACAAAGCTTAAAACAATTAATTTTCAAATATAAATATTGTTTTTTTGTAAACGTCAAACTACACCTAGCGGGGCAATTGCGAAGCTCTTCTTACTTACAGGGCTGCACTGATAGGAATACGTTTTTAAAATAGAATACATGCGAGTTATTATATTATTATTTTAGCTTTCCCCAAAATTCAGTGAAAACCAATAAATGGGTCGAAATTAAATGCAAGTAATATTTTTTTTAGAAAAAAAGAAATATTTGCGTTCTTATGATTTACCCAAATATTTCATTTTTAGGGCCATTTAGTAAATATTGGTAAGCTTTCGAGTCACTACTTCTTACAATATTTTACTCTTCATTCATATGTCAATGGTATAATATTAATATCTGATTTATAAAAATAAAAAAAATACAATTTTATAGAATATTAACATTTTAAAGTATACGCAATGTTTCAGTGCCAGCTCATGGTAAACCTATTTTTTTTATAATTTTTTTTTTTTATGGTTTGAAAATGTAGTAAATCTTTAATTTTTCGGACAAGCATTACTTCATTAAATCCCTACGCCTCCCTGCAAAAAAATTGAGATGAAAAACGCACTTGACCAACGAAGCGACACACATCGGACGTAGACAAGGGATGTGGCTGGGTAGGGGAGGGGTAGAGGTTTGTGTAAGGGATGCTAGTCCAAGAAATTAAGGATTTACTCCGTTTTCAGATTATAAGAATAAAAAAAAAAAACTGAATTTTTTTTTTTTTTTTTTAAATCATTAGGATTTTAAAATAAGATTATCGTGAGGAATGTTATCCTGAAGTTTTGCAGTCTGGCCCTGAAACAACATGTATTATCCATAAAAACAGAAGTTTTGAGATAAATGATATAAGTAAATACGTAATAATTTTAATAAGTAAAAAAACTATAAATACTCAAAAAAATACAAGCAAAGATAACGATAAACTAGTTATAAATGACAAACTAGCGGAACAGGTTAGGTCATTCAAATACCTAGGTATAGAGATCTCAAGCAACTGTGATCTCTGTACTTCGAAGTTAAGCAGACCGATAAGCTTCCGCTACACCTTGATGTCTTTGTAATATTATTTGGAGCTATAAACATATATGTATATAGAAAGCCAAGTACAGATATAAATGTATAAGACATCGCCAAACATAATATATGGGGTGGAAACAAGAGCTGACACAACCAGGACAAAGAATCTGCTTAGAACATCCGAAAGAAAAACTTTAAGGGCAATCACGGGGAGAACGCTCCGAGACCAAATCCGCAATAAAGAAATAAAACGAACCCGTGGCACTGAAGATATTGTGCGATGGAATGGAGCAGAGCAAGAATAAGATTTTGGAGAGACCAAACAGAATGGATAACTCCAGAATCCCTTACATTTCAGCTAAGGAAATTCCACCTGGTCATCGTCTTTCTGGTAAGCCAACTACAAGAAAGAGGGACAGTTGGATTCCAATGTCCCGAGAGTAACGGCTTTCAGCCAAAATAGATCAACAGATCTAAACAAAGAGGAAGAAGAGTTTTACAAGTCAGACCGATCCCCCTCTCCATGAATACCGAATGGAGTTTCTTGCTATGATACTACGTGGTCCTGTTATAGGTTTTGCCGGATATACAGATCTGGTAACTTCCAAAAAGATTTTTGAGTCTTTCAAAAAGTTTTGTAATCAATTCGGCGATTGATCATGTCCAACCAATTTAATGAAAGGGGCAAGTCGTAAGTTAGGCCGATGATAATGTTAATTTATCTCTACATGAATGTAATAGCAGAAGATTAAAGAAAATTCCTATTAACCAAAAATAGAAATAGAACATGTATTGACCGGATTTACTCAGAATCACCTTGTTTTTCAGTTTTGGTGTGTACTTTGAGTGGCTATGGAGAATTCTTACAAAATGGTTGGCTGCAACTAGTTCTAGATTGGCAAAGATTCCCAGGATGTTGGGGAAAGGAATCTTCACAATCAGGAAATGGTTTACACTACCATTTGCGGAGAATTTCACTATCAAAGTCAAGAAAATACCTAAGAGACTCGATGGATAGTGGATATTCCAAGCAAACTAAGCGATCTTCTAGGTGAATCATTTTATATAGCTTGCCTGTTTTATTAAACTTTATGTTACATTTTATTATTAATAATGTTAGTAATGAAGTAAACAAATCAACGTTTAAGTGGTGAAATGATCAAATTGAAAAAAGCCTAATATTTATTTGTTACAAACTTTTTCATGATGTTTTCTTCTGAGATTTGTAGAATATCCGTTAATTAATATATTATCAAACAATATTTATTTAGTTATTTTCATTAATTTACCTTCAGGTCTTTGGGATATTACAATTGCTCAACACACACAAGTGGATTAGGAGTTGCTTTACTGGCTGTAGGACTACGGCAAGCCTCGTTGCTTCAGCAGGATTCAAGGAAGACAAATAAGGAGCTGTATTAGACAAAATTTATGATTATTATTTGACATAAACCATGTATTAATCTGCAAATTAAATAAAACGGTAAATGATTGAACATAATTTCCATATTATTGATGATTCATAACGACTACTGTATTCATATGAAAATTGAAGCTGTGCATCGGGCATATGTTGCATACAAGCAGAATATTTTAGTTTTTTTTAAATATGAGAGTTGTAGTATTATTGACCTTCCTTATAATACGAGGTTTGTATTTCATAAGTGGATTTTGTTTCCTGACTTCTTTATTTGAGTACTTAAAGTTGGGTATTTTGGCTATGGACCTTTTATAGGAATTTCTCCGCATTCGCTAAATGAAGAGAAAAACACAAAAAATCTCATTCAAAAGTAGCCGGATTATTGATATACATCAGTTAGTAGGCCCTCCGTTTTACTTGGAAGAGATCACAGCATTTTGTGTCATGTTATAATTTATTGTCATTATTACCTGCACCATTCTAACATGAAAGATATTACCTCTTGTGATAAGTCATTATGACTTATCACGGAATGAACGTGCCTTAGATCCTCATCACACTTGTGGATCGCGCCTCCTGGTTGTCTCCCGAAACTGAAACGGGGGAAATCATCAACAAGTGAAAACATCAACAAGTGGTTTGAAAATCTTGAGGGGGTTCATCATCACATGAACAGCTTTTGATCTCAGAAAGTTTATAGCGGTGTAGGTAGCTCATAAACATTTTCATGATTGTAGGTATTCAGTATCGGAGCCATAAAACAAAAATATATATACACATGTGAAGACCTTTAGATATGCGCATGACTTTTGAGGTATAATTAAAGAATTACTAGTAATTTTCTTAATATAATAGATCAATTATGTTATGTTTACATAATCACCAGTTTGAGTATTGAAATGAATTGAACAGCTTTTTAAGTAAGTTATACATAAATTATTATTAAAAATCCAAAAAATGTGGTTGTGCAGTATTTAATATTCTGTATCTGCTGAGACGTTAGTTATTTTTGGTGATTTTTTGGAGTATTTTTTTTTATCATGTAGCACTCTACCTGCCAATTTACATACCTGTGTTCAAGCAAACATTTTTATTTTACTTTTTAAAATGGCTTTTTACAAAAAAAAAATGAAAAAAACAATTTAATTTCATTGTTACCTTTTGATTTTGGTTCCATTATGGACTATAAGCTCTGAATATTTCATCAATTCAGCGTTATCCATGATTATTTCAGCCAAGTTGAGTTTCTTTTTTCATGATTTGAAAAAGGAATTTGAAATAAAATACCACAATTTCCCATTCAATATTTATTTGCTTGTCACAATATGTTTCTATTCAAACGATCTCTCATCCACATTGCTATGTCCGTCTTAACATGTACCACAACATTTAATCTATGGTATAAATGAATGTTCACAATGATTACACATGGAAATATAAGTTGAGGTTAAAACGGTTAATGTTTTCTATTACCAGTCATACATACACACTTCATGTACTCAAATATCCAACCACAAGCTTGGAGAGGGGGTAACAGTCTTATGATACATAAAATATTCAACTTAAACAGAGAGGTGCTGTATTTTAAACATTTTTGCATAAAAAGCTGATAAAAAAATAGAAACAGTAATTTTATACGGTTGTTTAAAATGAAATAGTAAAACCAAAAATGATTTATGCATAAAGTTATAAAATACGCATTTTATGCACTGTAAGCTCTCACAAAATACTCAATTTTTACAGTGAGCCGAAAAACCCCCTATTCCTTGATAAAATTAATTAATATTATGATATTTCAGTATTGAAAAATGAATATTAGATAAATGGGATGAAAAGCCCAAAATAATATACCGATTAATCAAATTTATCTGCTGATTTTCACGAGATCAAAACACATTTTCATCTACTATTACAGAATCGTTTCATCCATAGAAACAATTGTGAATTATGAAAGACAAAAGGTTAACATTTTAAGAGAAAAATAGCAAAGTAACAATTGATATAACTCCATATATTATTAGGTATTTAGATGTAAAGTATGTTAAAATTAATAGAAAATGTGGATGGGTTATCTGGAGCTCAATCACAGATGGCTATCGACATGCTAAAAAACGTGCTAAGTATTTGAGCGATCACCACGAACAATCATGAACACGCTGAAGTTAAAGCGGTCGCGTTGCAAAACGAAATTCAACTTCGGTCAGTTCAAGAGGATTGGTTGAATCTCGCACAGGAACTTATCTATGGCGTTTTGCAACGCGACCGCTTTAACTTCAGCGTGTTCATGATTGTTCGTGGTGATCGCTCAAATACTTAGCACGTTTTTTAGCATGTCGATAGCCATCTGTGATTGAGCTCCTGAAAGAGTTAACACTTGATAGGTATGTATGTATGCGTATATTTTGAAAAGGACAAAAGCACTCTCTCACACTATTGTAATATAGAATTGCGAGAAAAATAATTATGTACCTATTTTAATTAAACACATGTAATAATAATTAGGCACGATGAACAGTATATATAAAAAATATTTACAATAACAGCTATTACTAGAAACAATAATAAGCTACCTTATCAAATCAATGTACAATATATAATAGATAATACATGTATTTATTTATATTCAAACAATATTTCATACTGACAATCCCAACAAATATCATTATATATTATTTACTTTGCTATAATAATTCGCTCAATGTTGAATGCCAATATGAAATAATAATACACTTGAACATAAAAGCGCTATTTTAAGATGTTTTCATTTTCGTAAGGCATAATAAGTATATAGTACAGTACCCAGCGCCGAATCTAGCGGGATCTAGTGCCCTGTCACTCACTGAAAAGGAATGGGAATACGTATTTACAAATTAATACCAAGATATTATTCTTCCCTTCGTTGGGTCTGGTTCTTTGTGCCAAATGAACCTCTGGTAGGTCCAACTCTGATAGTACCACGTTGAATACAAGATGCTCTGGTTAAAATGGCAGATATTCCATTGGAAATATGAAAACAGTCTTCAGGTTATCTACTGACGTTTTTCGGCGGAAGTATATTTTTTAGGTTCTGATAACTTTTTTAAACACTTACCAGCAACCAGTTCATAACTATTAGCTCCGATGAAAATAAATTTAATAGATTTAAATAAAATGGAGTTTTGATGGAGTGAAAATTGAAATTTTAATGAGAGATGGATTGATGGACATTGGATGATAATAAAAAAATGTACCATATATATGTTCATCAGTTTAAGTTTGAAGAAAAAGCAGGTGTTTTTTGGATTTGAGTGCTATTAAAAATTAACATGAAATCAATGAACAGAATTTTCAACAGTGGGTCATAGATTTAAAAGAAAGATATTGAGATATTCGAAAGACAATATAAACATATATTTAGGATATCTGTTTTGTCATATGCAGCTCTACTCCGCAGAGCATAGTGATTACTGTGAATAACATACTTAACAGTTTTCCTTCATCATCATCATCATGTCTGTCATATACTAAACACACAAATAATTAGATGATACAATGAATGCATTCTATTGTGAGTTTTTAAATAAATTGAGAAAAGAAATTATCTTTGATAGTTAAAAACCTGTCATAAAGTTATATGGACAAATAAGATAAGATTTTTGGTAGAAAATCAATTCGGCTTTATTGTGTTTAATGGAATGTGGTTTACGATAAAAGCAAGGATTTCAAGGACTCGAAAATATACTTATAATATTGAAAAATAATCTGATAGTAAATTAGAAATAGTATAGTAACTACAACTGCAATTAATAATAATGATATTTTAAACCATTTACCCTGCATAATCACACAAAATAATACAACGAAATAGCATCGCCCCTTAAATAGATTAAAATTTGGATGGCATTTTTATAAAACAAACAAAAAAAAAACATTTTTGAATATTTTATTACAATATAAACCGTAATAATAATAATTGAGACGTGATTTTTGATTCATAAATGACATTGATTAGCAAAGAACAGCTGAAATATTATTTCACTTGCAAAATTGATTTCATAAATATTTATGATACATTTCATATAAAATTAATCAATAGTTTTTTGATAAATTTCACAAGATTGAAGTCAGGAGTGTTAGAAAACTATGTAAATAGGATTTACTTGTCATATGATCTTTGTTGTAACTCTTCATGCCCGGCGACTTCTATTCACTTTTGATTATATACAAAACAATTATGGTAAAGCTAAACGATAATTATTAAGAGACATTTATCATAAATTATAAGTAAATAAGACTTAAATAAGGGTACAAATCTTAAATATTTATTTCCGCAATTTATTACGGAAATTAGTTCAATGATTATGAGATATATTTTACGACAGTAATATAATCTTAATTTACTTAAATTGCACAAGAAATAAACAATAATAGGATGATACAACTCATAAAATGATTTTAATTCAATGCGATGATAACCTAAGTATTAAAATATTTCAATAACACAACTAATATTAAAATATGTGTACATTTGCCTGCAGGAAAAACAAAAGGCAGAGGTCTAATAATACATATTTAGAGGGGCTTGGAAAATAATAAAATATTTTATTTTGGATCATTTCATGAAGTTCTGTTTTTTCCAACCATTTCGAGTTTACAATTATTTTTTTACACAGCTAGTTTGGAATTGTGACATCGTCGACGTGCGTAAATTGAAATAAATAAACTAAACATGAAATAATAAAATTATAATCAAGTACTGACAATACAGCCGTTATAAACAAAAAGGCAGTTACTTGCAAAAGTGAGATGACACACTTGCCATGTCTGCCTAGATCATGCCATGACTATACTCATTGTAGATTTAAATAGATCTTAAGATTGTTTAGGTTAAGTTAATCCATTGTATTATATATCATTAATGCCAATCTGTTAGGGCTCTCATAAACCTGACCCTTTTTAGTACCGGGGAACGGGGTGGCTTCGGACTTGGCAGAGGAAGTTGGACAGTGGCGCATCGTTTGCCTTCAAGGTAATCGGTAGGGAGGGAGTAATGTGAATCACAGTTCTTTTGCGTCAGTATGCTTGCAACGGCCTGTCGCTACGCAGGTATGTTTTATTTTCTGTTGCTAGGTGTCGTGATTCATTATAATAATAGTGGTACTACTGTGTCTCTGCCAATCTTGAATTTTCGTAAAGTGTTCAACAAACATTGATCGACTGGTTTGATCTATAGACTTTTATTCGTTATATGAATATAAAAATGTGATATTTTGCGAGGTAGTGGACATGCCGCGAATATACAAACGGAAGGTTGGAGGACAACCATATCAGCAATATGATTCACAAAATATGGATAAAAAATATAATTCAAATGGTTTTAATTAAATAAAGTGCCTATTTTTTTCATTATTCATTTAGTCATTTCGTGTATGTTGTCCTCACAACTTCAATTGAATTTTCTTCACAGAGAGAATCTCATAGTCATCCGAAGTCACAAGACTTGTAGTGACGGCTCCGGACACTTCAACACGAGCGTGACCATATGGTAACGGTGGACACTGTCGCAAAACAAAATCCTCACTCCTCCTGTTGTTGAGTAAATATGGTTGCGTTTGCTATGTTTTAGCCCGAAAGATATGTTCTTTAGTATGTGGTGTGCCACAATGGAATAAACAGTCTGTGGAATTAATGGCGATTTTTTGGTATAAAAATTGATTCATCAAAGAAAAGAAATCCTCGTCGTTGAAGGGTTAATAAGGCGAAACAATTGTCCAAATAAAAAAAATTAACTAGTTTTAAAAAATAATAATAAATCGCGGTTAAAAAAACAAACTTTAATGAATCCAAAATAATCAACCAACAATATCAAAGGTAAAAAAAGGCCAAGAATGAATTATGCAGATTTTGAAAATGAAAAATGAGCGCAACTTTTTTATTTGAATTAAATTCCAAAACAATGTAGGTAAGACATATATTATGTAAATCTTTTAGGGCTGTGCAGGAGAAAGACCAGAAACAGACTTTAAGGGCCATTACAATAGATATGATAATATTGTTTTGTCCCGGCTCTGTGAATAGCCTTGACAGCGAAGGACAGAACGCTGGGACACTGGAAAATGAATATAAGATAGCGTTTGTTACGAGAAATATTATTAATTTTACACCAAGACGTATTGGAATTGCTAAAGGATTAACAAAATAAAAATAAGATTTTTCTCTAAATTTGTTGCAACAGAGAGGGAAAACATTTTTAAGAAGGGGAATATGGAAGTCTAGGCATTTACAGGACTTATAACCTGTCATTGGCTGGTTTAAGTGACCACTATCCACACTGTGTAACATTCACCATTCTGCCTATTCCTCAACTCTTCCATCTGTTGACTTTTGTGAAGTAAAATAACTCAAACCTTTATCATGAGGGTGAATCGATTCAATCAATTTTTATAATTCTTATGCTAGTTAGTTTAACCAATAATCTTTTGAATATGCCCAAATTGCTATTGTTACAAGGTCCTGTCTGTATGTGTTTACACGAGGACAATGCGGCCGCTGGCGGCAATCATTGGGGATATTCATTGTTTCACGGAGATACCCCGCCCGTCGATGTCTGGCGACAATTTTTAATCTTACAGATTGCTGTTTACGCGTGGGCAATGGTTGAGTCCTGGGACAAAAAAGTATTGTATTGTCTACATGTAAACGGCCTTTTAACATAACCTGAGCAACAATTTGTAAAAATAAGTAAAATTTTGGGTGATAAAAATCAGCTGATTTTATGAACGTCGTACAACAAGGTTTTCAATGTAAACGCTAAAATTTACATCCAATATCCATGGCAAGCGAAAGTACATTTTTGAAAAACAAATAAGTCCAAGTGTGCAAAACAGGAGTCTACGAATTGTGGTTATTATCAGTGACGGCATACGGACTAGAAAACATGTCTGTGAAACAGAAAAGTATCTAAAAACTAAAATCTATGGAAAGACAGATGCTCGGTGTATGCCTAAGAGACAGAACAAGAAATAAAGAAATTAGGCGCCGAATTTGAGTTATAGGTATCATGGATTATACAAAACATTACTACGTAATGTGCGTACCAATGCTGTCTTTGTTGTGGGAAATTTTAAAACTAACATCGGATTCTTTTCCCCTCTGCTAAGGATCCTCGGAACAGTTAACACAATCTCACTAAACAGTACTGTCAATGTATTCTTACAGCAAAGGCATGCATTCAAGAAGCAAGCCGTGTTATCACTCCTGACTTGAGACGACACACTTGCCATGTCTGCCTATATCATGCCATGACTATACCCATTGTACATTTAAATAGATTCTAAGATTGTTTAGGATAAGTAATCCATTGTATTATATATCATTAATTCCGATCTATAAGGGCTTTCATTAGATTGTTGATTGGCTTAAAAAATAATAATAAAAACAACTTTAAAATGGTAGAGGGCAGGACACTCGGCGAGACAAAATGATGACAGATGGACACCCAGAATAATAAAGTGAGGACCATAGGCAAAGGAAAAAGATGTTGGAAGACCACAAAAACAGACAGGCCGATGGTATCGCTTCGATAACCGGTACTGCATGGATGAAAAAAAATGGGATAGAAAGGAGTGGAAACGTTTGGAAGAGGCAGCAGTGTAGAGAACAGGCTGAAGAAGAAGTCAGCTCATACGATGCAGCTAAAAATTTAGAGAAAAGTTGTACATATAACTCAATTTCGGCTATAGTGGTCCATAAGTCACTTAGCCATTTTACCTTTGACACGATGAAATGTTTTTATGTATGTGCAACAGGGCAGTGTGAAAAATATCTTATTACCTTACGTTAAAGGTGTTATATTAATAAGAACCCAGAACGGGCAGTGTATAAAAATTATAACAGTCACGTAAAGTTATGACGAAAAGATCACTGACTTGTCTTACTAAATACTTTGTTTTATTTAATATAAAAACTCCATACAGCTGTTAGTGAGCCATATAATCATTAGTAATACACGTATTTGACAATATTTTTTATGGTCTCCAGGAAAAGTATTTTATATGTAAATAATTTTTTTATTAACTGCAAAATTTCAAATATTTGACGACTCGTAATACATGAAAAAATTATGAAGATTTTCTAGACTGCCATATATCAGTACTTTACAGAAGATATACCTTTAAATTACCCTAAAAAACTAGCGCAACTGAAAAAAAAAATAACACCTACAATATTTTTCTTAGGGACCATCCATTTGTAAAGTGAAAAAGATTGGTATTTTATAAGATGCCTGCATTGTTTTATGGCGGTTAACGTACAGGGCTAACATGTGGGTTCAATTCCTGACTAAGTTAGTGTGATATATTTATTTAAAATACTCTTTCGCTGGAATTTTTCTACGAATAATGGTCGAGATAACACTGCGCCGGTGTTACATTTGCAGTGCCCTATGCACCATTTGATATAGATAAGGAAAAACCTCCCATGTCAAAGAGACATGTATCAGAAAAAGTTATATTGATAGAATTGTTGATATTCATACATATTTAATGAACTGATTCTAATCAAAAATAATATTTGAGGAGCTGACAATCAAAACAGCATAAATATGGCATTTGGTGTCGATACAGTATAGTCTAAATTTTTAAGTTTCTATATTTTTCATTTTTCGTTTTGAGAAAGCATGTGAATAGACCAGGTGAATACTCCTTTAAAAAAATGCAAAAAATTGCGTGGAAGTTTTTGAACCCAATTCAGCCAGCTCCTCATTTAGAAGCTGTTATGTTAAAAAAATATGCAGTTGGTGAAACAATTTTTTTATTTTATTGTTTGGTACATTGAAAATACCACCATACGAAATTATTATAATATTAAAAATAATATTTACATTGTAAGATATTGATCGGATCGAAGCCAATACGTAACTATATTTTCCTTAACTTTAATATATCATTACCCGAAAACTAAATAAAAATATTTAAAATAAATATGTAACTATTTAAAGTCATAAAAACACTTGACCAGATATACATATTATGAATCTATTTATAGTTAATGCAGCGCGTATTACCACTGCAGGTACGTTAACATTGGAATATGGAGATGAAAATTTGCACATCTTTTATCTAAATCTCTAACACAATATTTACGGCTATGTACATATACAATGGGGATAGATGAGGCATATAGAAAAGGTCCACGGATACTCGAAAATTGTACAGTTAAAAATAGCTATTTAATAAAATATTGTATGCATAACAGATGGATCGGCCAAATAATGAAAATAATGGGGTCCTCATTAAACGATGGACCGGGATGAATAGAGGGGTACCATATACCTAGCGCCTGACATCTCGTAAAATGATAAAGAAAAAGCATAACAAACCTCTTTTTAACAATTGGTAGATGCCTCTAGTTTTCTCCATACGTTTATTAAAAAAAACACCACAGATAAGGTAGAAAACTAGAAAAAAATGAAAGCGGAGATATACTTAAAATCTAACCTTCAAAACATTTGCGATTATTGCGTAGTAGCCGTATAGCCGTTAGTCCAAAAGACATTAGAAGTGAAAAGATGACTATAGCCTACGTAGGCTTCAGTTTCAAGTAATGAAGTAATTATACAGTAGGAGATATTGTGTCCCCATAAAAAACAGTCAGCAATATAAGTATCCCAGTATGTTAGTTAAATAGGATTTACTTTGAACCATCAACTACAGTCCAATCGGAAGTGAGATATTCCAAAAAATAAGAAATTTATGAAACGTGTCCATGTGAGTCTGCTAACGGTGACCAAATATAACATTTTTTAATTGAATTCATTTTGGCTTAGTTGAATACCTACAGTTGCATTTTTATTTTTATAAAAACACAAAATTTCATTATACTATTATGAAAAATGTTATTTAATTGGAACATTTATTGTTTATCAAAAACTGTACAAAGTGGACACTCACATTTTTGTTTCTATATGGCTCAAATATATCGGATTGACGGTTAACAACCTATTTATTTTAACCAACATTTTGCAGATTTTACAAGAAACAAAATAAACATAGCATTACTAAAAATTAACACGGATTTTAATCTTCATAAGGTTTATTAAAGTGTTCATCTTGTGAAGTCATTCCCCTTTTTCTAAATTGATAGCCGTCGAAAAACATTTAAAAGTTCATGGCTAAGATAGTTGGCTAAGATATTTTGGCTGTAAACAATCAATAAAGAACAGCAGATTTTAAAATACTTAAATACAATTCCATTGTAAGGTACATTTTAGAACTGCCGATGCAAAGATAATTTGACCGCATTAACTTAAATAAAAAAACAAAACAATCACCCGTTGTACTTGCAGTACTATGAATTGTTTTATTCAACAATTAAGTAGAACAAAATCCAACGATTAATATGATCAGTCGAAAACTGCTTTATATACTCAAATACGGAAAATATTTATACTTACGCACTTTATTTAAAAATGCTTAAGTATATTTGAAATCACCGAGTAATCGGTATAATTTTTACATCTCTCATCACCGTGTATACTATATAAACACGCATTAATTCTAATAACTTGTTTCATTTAAAATGCAAACATCGAGGCTTTTAAAACCCCCCTGGTACAAAAAGTCTTTATCCGGCGAATAATTTGTCGTCACATTCTCGGCTTAATATTATGTGGGTATTATTTCTTCGGTGTTATTTGAGGTTTTTTAATCCCAGTTGTTCTTCGAGAGAAACCTGCAAACAAAAGATGCGTGTTAAATATATAATATTTTTATTTGCACCACAACAGGCCAGGAGGCCCAATCACAGGGATGAATTACAGCATAGATCACCCGGGCTTGAGAAAAATCAAGAAAAGTCAAGCGTCTTAACCACTACACCACGGAGGGAGGCCGCCATTTGCAACTTTCTAAATTTAAATAATGTTCACATTTTTAAATTCCACACATGTCACTGTTTATTGTTTATAATGAATAACTAGAAAACCCACTAGATCTAAAAATATCAACAATTGAACATTTTAAAAACACAATTTAAAAAAATTATAATATTAGCACTTAACAGTTGCCTGTCACCGACTTATATATCATTATTGCGCCAGCAATATCTGTTAGGTAACACTGTAAAAATTGTTAAGGACAGGAGCAGTGGCGCTGTCGGTTAGACGGCCAACTGAGAAACAGACGTTGCGGGTTCGATTCCCGCCAGTTGCAAGAAAAAAATCCAAGATACATTTTTTTCTAAATTGGTTTGGGTGTTGTGATGTATTTTTCATTATCTCCTTCCATATCCCCTCTATCCCAACTGCTGACAAGCCTCTAAATAGAGGCTTAGTGAGTTATTCTTTTAAAAAAAAAAAAAAACAATGTACCTTTTTTTGTACTGGCTCATGTAATACTTCATCATATCAGTCCAAAATATTCTTAACATTCAATGGTGGATCCACATTTCAAATGCTTGTAGGCGATTTATAACATCCAACTTTAAGAGCGTACGCCGTACAGTAAGACCGACCATATATATGTAAAGATAAATACAAAAATAGCAAAACTAAGGCAAGATAAGATATTTTTTAAAAGGGATTATGGAAGTTCAAAAAAATATAAAGTATTCTAGTAGGCGAAAATAATGTATGCAACATTATTAAATATTTCAGTCTATTAGTACTTTACAAAACGCATGTTCTCGGGCGATGGTTTGTCATCATATATTTGAGTGTCTAACTTAAACAACACCATTAACCCGGTTCCTGGGAGACTGAGTCACCTTCTCAGTTCTCACCGGAGTTGTTTTCATTCCTGGGCACATCATTTCAGTAGACCGGAGCTTTTAGGTGGATAAGTTTGGATGAGGACCCAGTATTGGGGGTATAATGCGAACCCTTGCCCAGGGCTACGGGTGAAGACCTCAACGGCTGTAATAGGGCGAGATGAAGTGCAGCAGTATGGCGGAACAGGCGGAAGGGGTATAAATCTTCTCTCAAGTCCCGGGCATACTAAGGGTTATGGGCAGTTGAGAAACAGTGGCATCGGGCAGGACGTAGTGTTGAGGATGGCAGCAGAGGAACAATAGTCATCTTAAGCTTAAACAGTGGCATCTTAAGCTCCAGTAAGCATGAGATCTTGGTGACAGGTAGCAACTGCCGGTAAAAAACCGACCAAATAATAATTCTCCTTGTTGACGAGTATACTGAGGACTAGGAGGGCTGATCCCAAGTAAATGGGACATACTGCCAGGAAGAAGAAGTACTTCACAAAAAAAAAACAAATGAATAAATTTAACAAATTATTGATGTTCAAATGGCGTAAAAAAAACAGACAGCCACTTTTTATACTGAAGGATTAACCCCGGGAACATTGAGTGACGATAAACATTACGATCGCTGGACTTAAGTCTTTCTTATAATCTGGCGTGAAAGTTGGCTTGATGATATTTTGGAAACAAAGTATTTTGTGAATATTTCCTTACGGTTGGTAGAGTCTGTGGGCTCAGCTTGTTGCAGGCGCCTCGAGGCCCTCTGGGCGGAGGGCTGCGGGGTCTGTTGGGCCTGGCCCCCCGCGCCTCCTGCCGCTCCCGCACCAGCGCTGGACCCGTCCTTGCGGGACATTCCCCCTGTGGGGAAAAAGGACATCAGAGAGGTATGAGTAATACTTCATTTATTTTTTTAAAATAATCATTTTACACCACGACAGGCTTGAAAGCCCATTAATTTTATAAAAATGTTTGTTCTCACTGGGAATTGAACCCGGAGCCTTCCATGCGCGAGTCAAATGTCTTAGCCACTACGTCACGGAGGCCGCTAATTATTAGAGATAAGCCAGCTGAAGAATTTCGGCAGATATTTGAAATTTCCGCACGATGTGCGTCTGTCGACCCGAATTTGTCTTCTTGTTTTGACATTTTGAGACCCACAGAATGTAGCATTCGGACAGAAATATATTTTTTATTATTATTATGGATAACTAATATAGTGTCACAACAGGCCAGGAGGCCCAATTACAGTGATGAATTACAGCACAGAACACCTAGACTTGAGAAAAATCACATATAATTTTTGTGGTCTCACCGGGAACCTTCAGTATCTTAGCCATTATACCACGAAGGCCGCCGTACCCTTTAATTTTAATTTGAAATTGATCTTTTCATCACTCGGGTTCCAAGTTTTCTTCAAAACAGCACTTCACCCTCACAGTTTCGCACTTCTGCTAGGAGAACATTCCATGCCATAGGGTCTACGACCGCAAATGTGTATTCAATAAATTAAATGGGCTGATTATTAATAACTTTCCTATTGCCATAGATGTATCTGATCTAAGAGTGAGACATCTGTCAGTTAGTTCATCTGAAGTACATATTTCTTTTAGGCATTAAGGAGTAGATTTATGCAGTGATTTATACATAAGTCAACAGACTTTGTATTCCAACCTCTGTGGAAAGCGTAGCTAGTGTAATTCCCGAAGTAGCGGAGTTAAATGATGATGCTGCTAATTACCTAATACAATGATTTGACTATGCTGTATTAATTATTAATACACATTTTAATATATTTAAAAAAATAAAAATAATAATGTTATCATTATTTTCTGCCTTTTAGTGTAATACTGTTTACCGGAGTTACATTTCATGTGCCATCCAAGAGCTGAAATATTGCGTTTAAAATATTTTTTTAAAGGTAAACAACTTTTGGATTAGAGTGTGGAAGCCAAATGCATGAAGTCAATGCAAATGCACTAAACACCAAAAAGCGTTCAAATTACTTAATAAATGTATAAATTACATAATTCTTATTAGGATGAATTGTCAGAAAAAAGGGATTAAGGAGACATACCAAACTTGAGCATATTCCAATCGAAGACGTAATCGTACTTGAAGCCCTGCTGGTGGAAGAGGTTCCTGAAGAGTTGTCTCAGGCCCCCATAGTCTGGTCTCTCGGTGAAGGTCATTTGGCGGCACGTGTGCAGGTACTTGCTGAACTCCACCGGGTAACCCCGACACAGCTCCTCGATGGGCGCCGACAGCTTGCTCTCCGAGATGCACTCGTATTTCTGCCTCTTGTTGGCCGCCTTCAGCCCTTGCCACGGCAGGGAGCCCCGGTTGAAGTACATCATGACGTAACCCAGGGACTCCAGGTCGTCCCTCCGCGACTGTTCAATTCCTAAATGGGTGTTGACTGAAGCGTACCGAGCAGTACCTGCAACGCATTCAATAAAGATACTAAAGATGGCGAACCGTACTCATTTCTTTAACCTTTCCCTTACTGTCCTAAAAACACCCGTGCGTTACGGTGCTGTGTAGTCACTACACAATAAAAAAAAATTGAATGGAATATTTATAGGGAATGGCTTTAAATTTAAAGATGATAATATTTCAAATCTAACTGTTGAAAACATGAAAAAACCTGAGCTAACGACTCGGGCGAAACGTGCGCCCGCGTCAACTTCTCGAGAGCTACTAAGTAGCTAGTACTGGCCTACGTGACTGGACATGTAGTGGACGTGTAAAGTGTTATTGGTATACTTTTTATGATATTTGTAATTTATCCCCGATTTCCGATAAAATGCTTTTTTTGTGACTAATAAGTACTTATTATTTAATAACAAATTATTTCAGTCGATACGTAAATGTGTAATGGAGGAATACTGAAAATCTAAACCCAATATTTAATATATTTATGATGATGTTATAGTTATACGACGCAATGTGTACTAGCTACACATTACCAGGGAGAGAGGGTTAATATTTAACATTTTCAGTTCTGGAGAAAAGCGTTTATTTGTTAATAGGATGTCTCGTACCGAGGGCAACATTTTGCATTATTTAAAAATATGCCCTAAATACATATCAAACAAAAGTTTATTCAATGAAAACTTACAAAAAAACCCACTTTTTGACCTGATTCACTCATCAATTCATGCCCAACCCCCCTCCATTATCCACTTTTTACCTATTTGGCCTGATTCACTCATCAATCCATGCCCAACCCACGTCCATTATCCACTTTTTGATAGCAATGAAGAAGTTCAGTTGTTTTAAAATTATTTTTTATTTGTTAATAGACTATCAAACTAAGCTATTTTAAAAAAAAATATTTTTATGTATCGTATTATAAGGGCTGTGATTTATTAAAGTCTCGTAATTTTGAAATTACTCCCATGACGTCACAAGTTCTCGTTGCTTGGTTCTGCCGATTAATGAGTTTGTTTCTCGGAAATCAAATACAGTGTAACTCGATAATTTGTTTCGTGAAGGTAAGGTGATCAGTCTTACGCTTTAGGTGCTAGGCCAGGGGTGGTGAAATATTGAAGTGTAAAGGCACCTTATAAACAAATGTTTCCTGTCGACCTTCCAGGAATCAAACCCCGGATATGGTAGGCGAACGTGCCAAACACGACTTTACGATATGTATATTATTGTAATATTGCATGTTTATACCTGTCAAGTTTTTATTTTCCCTATATTCTATATGCTGTTGCGTCTTAGTGTAGCGATATCTCTTGGCGAGACCGAAGTCGATGATATAGACCAGGTTCCCTTTCTTGCCGAGTCCCATGAGAAAGTTATCGGGCTTGATGTCCCGGTGAATGAAGTTCTTGTCGTGCACATACTCGATGCGAGAGATGAGCTGGTCTGCCAGCAGGAGGACGGTCTTGAGGGAGAAGCGCCGGGAGCAGTACATGAACAGGTCCTCGAGGGACGGGCCCAAGAGCTCCATCACCATCACCTCGTAGTCTCCCTCCGAGCCCGACCATTTTAATTGAGGAATACCAACTGAAAAAAAAAAAAAGTTCAGTACAATAAGTATGGAATGTTTTTTGCCAACAGGATAGGAGGCAGTGCCACAAAGTCTGCTGTCAAGACAATCTTTCAATGATACAAAGCGACTGGATTCACGAAAACTGTTAAAAGTACTCGAAGAAACCTGAAATTAAAGGATAACTTTGTCAAAATTATTTGAAGTAACGAAACTAGAATCTGCATCATTGGTAGTAATGGCGGCAGGTTTGTTCATCGTCGACCAGGCGAAGATTTGTTGCCCGAGTGCATCACGGCCACCATGACCACCCTGTGAGTGTCATGGTGTGGGCCAGCATATCAAGGCATGGTGTTGGACGTCTAACACTCATTGAGGATAATATAAACGCCAAAAATATCAAGATGTGGTCATGAAGCCAAAACTGCTGCCCACTGTCGGTGATTTATTCTAAAGGGATCCTGAGCAATGTTGATCCTGAGTCGTGATGCATTCAAATCATTTTATGAGGATTTGAAATGATTTGAATGCACGACTTATCTATTTGTAGCATATTTTATTTTTATATTAACGTTAACTGTATATATATATATTTTCTCTTTTGGGCTTTAACTGTTTTTCTATTTTTTTAATATTATTTTTATTTATGGGAATTCGATAACCATATTTGCCGCAGCAAATCGGTTTCTTATAACAGGCATTGGCGGATATAGGAACCGATTGCAACATCAGGCATACTAATATTTCTGGCTTGCTGACCCTTCATATACTGAGCGTACTCCGAGTACAAGCAAAATTTGTCAGTGTTTTTTGTGCCATTTTGTCTAATATGAAATGTATGCATAAATAAATACATTTGTAGAGGAGGATACTAAAATGTGTTGTTAGTGGTTAACTCAAAAATGCTGATTTTGAAGTTACCAGTTGCAGTAATTACTCTGCCATATTATGATAGCTTGCCCACAACATACCGCACACCGCATCTTACATAAGTCTCCTTGGCGGTGCTCACATATAAGTAAAAATCTTGTTGCCGAATGAGAAAAGCTGCCCGAAGGAGCTCTCTGTAATCTGGTAGCTTTGCCATCTTTATGCTGAAAGAAGGTAATCCAGAAGTACATAATATGATTGGATTTAGGAAAAGAGGGAAGTGAATTCTTTACTGACTGGGATTAAATTGATTGGATGATTAATTCGCTGAAACGATTACTTTTTAAAAGCCTTGTAATCCTTTTTGGAGGCCACCAGATCTGTAAACCTGACATTTTTTCAATTTCAATTTCAATTTTTTTTCATGACCTATAAAGGAGCCACGGATAGTAGTGAGATGCTTACAGAGAGAGGGATAGGGACAAGACCACAGGATGTGTTCTAAAGATATTCACAGCAGCACGAAGAGAAATCAACAGTATTAAAAACACCATTTTATCATGACCTGATAAAAACTGGGTAGTCCCGTAAATCACCCAAAGAGACTTTAAGCGCTGATTGGTTTGAAGAGAAAAAATAAAGGTTGCCTTCCCTTATATTATAAGAGTCGGTTCTAAAACTAGCTAAATAAAAAGGGGATCTAAGGTACAAAATAAAAACGAGATTTATAACTTACCACCGCCATGCAGATACCGGTATATTTTGCTTTCCGTATGAAGCTGTGGGTGAGCAGCATTGAGACATTCGAGTTTGATGGCTACTTCTTCACCTGTGACGATGCTTGTTCCTGTAGAAAGAAAACGAATTCCAATTACTCATAGATTTAACCTTCGACAGATTATATCAAGCAACATAAATGGCGTACACTGGATCTATCTATTTTTTGTCACACAGAAAAGTTTGAGACAAATTTTCAACACTGAAATGTCTTGTGTGCAATTTTTTTGTTACGAATCCTCATTTGAAGGGGTAATTGATTTATTTATAGCATTTCTGTCATTTACTACGTCATAAGTTCTCTTTGGTGAGTTCTGCTGATTGGTAAACCGGAAACCTATCACAATACTCTATCATTTGTTGATTCGGAACTAGTAATGTCGTTCAAAGTACAGTAGAGTCTCGCTAATCCGAACATGCGTAATCTGAACGTCCGGTTAATCTGAACATACCCCTGAACTAAATAATTAGTTTTTTTATGTGACAAAAATACGCATTTCTTGAGGAATTAATGCTTAAAGGGGTGAAAATAAGTGCATGTTGTCAAATCAATTAAAAAATAAATTTAATACTACTAGATTTAATAGCACATTACGTAGAAGTGAGTTGCATATGTATTGTAGTGTAATAACTGTTAGCCGTGAACTATATTAGTGTATTATTACATCGATAAAAAAGAGTAGTCTGTTCCAAAAACGTATATCTATCCACTATTATAACACAAGAGACTCATTTTTTTGCTTCCAACCGTGTTATAACGGTTATTTCGGCTAATCCGAACAATCAGCTAATCTGAACTAGGTCCGGTCCCAATTAGTTCGGATTATCGGGACTGTACTGTAGTTTGTTTTTATGAAAATTATTTTCAATATGCACATAAGAACACAATACATATAACTTAGATTTTAGATAAGAAGTGCACTGCATTGGTGCAACAAATGCAGCACACGTTAATCATCTGTTATATGACATAAGGTGATCAGTCTTACACTTCAGGTACTATTCCGGGACAATGAAATACTGGCGTGCAAAATAACCTTTAAAACCAATATTTCATATCCACCCTGCCAGAAACTGAACCCAGGACTTCGAGCATAGTAGGTGAATGTGCCAACTATTACACAAAGAGACGTACTTATCTGCAATCGATTTCCTTTTTAGGGATTTCTATCCGAGAGTAGGCATCGATTCGAAAACACTGGTCCAGGGTTCTGGTTCAATTTCTCATACAGAACAGAGCCGTGATTACAAACTTTATCTTCATCGGTAGATATCAAGACGGAATAAAGTAAAATCGATATATATGTATAAAAATATATATATTTATATAAAAGTTTCAATTAACTATAAATAAACTTTGTCGGTAACCTATAATTGAACATTATTAGAAAAAAAAATTGTATACATTCGCACATTGAGTGTAAATCTTAAGTGCAAATTTCTTATTTTGAGGTTTGGATGGAAAACAATCCCATTTGTCACAATTTGGGTCGGGTTGTGGTCTTGTGGCTAGTGTCTCAGTCTCACGGATCAGAGGTCCGTAGTTCGAATCCCACTCTACCCTAACTTGATTCCCATTTTCTAATAGTGAGTTACAATTCGTTGAAAATGGCACTCAAAATGAAATATTTGGGTAAATCATAAGAGTGTAAATATTTATTTTTCCTATTTAAATTTATTTCAACAGAGAGGGAAAACATTTTTGAGAAGGAATATGGAAGTCTGGGCATTTACAGGGCTTATATCCTGTCATTGGCTGGTTTAGTATTCCCTTCTCAAAAATGTTTTCCCTCTCTGTTGAAATAAATATAAAAATGAATAATTCCCTAGGGAGGAAATCCAGCCAGTCTGCAAGCATTTGGACATACTCAAATATTTATTTTTCTAGGTATTTAAAAAAAAAAGAAAAATTTTAAATATGTAAGACAAGAGATTTTTAGTTAAAATATTAATGAATAAAAAAATAAATAGAAAAATTCTTAAAAGCCCAGTTTTCATACAAAGTAAACTCCTCAAACGCCCATATCTCTAAACTACAGTATTTGCACATACTTTGGCTTTACACTCAGGGTGTAACATATTCTATTTTTAATACAGAAAACTTAATTTTACTTAAGATAAAACCTAAGTTTTATCTAAATAAACTTAAAGATAAATATTAACTTCCCATTGTAATACGAACCCAGGACTTCATCAGCCCGGAGACAGAATAACCTTCTTTAACATGTCACATGATACCGTGGGGTAATTACTCGAATTAGGTAACTTCAATATCAGCATTTTTATGTTACCCTACTAAAGGGCATTTACAGGGCTTATGATCTGCTATTGGCTGGTTTAAGTGGGTACTTTACACACTGTGTAACATCATTCTGCAATGTTTCAACATCCACTTTTCCTAAATTTTTCCATTTGTTGATCTATGTGTATATGGATGCTTTGCAAACATGTACAGAACAGGGAATATTGAAATCTAAATATAGACCAGAGATAAATTTAGGCCATAGAAAATAAATTGGTGATTAGTTGTATAACAGCTTATTCGAAAATCAATAAACTACTTATTCGCTTGTTATGAATTATTTGGTTACATCACTAGTTTTCTATTCATCATAATAGTGTATTTCCATGGAATCATTGCTTCTGTAATCGATTTATTTGAGTATAATTATTAATTGTTGTATCAGGTGCAACACGGAATTTTTAAAAGCATCAAACGAGAAATAGGGATTATTTCAGGCTTCCAAAGGTGAGACTGACTGGAACTCAAAACAACCTGTTTTATAAGGGCTTAAGTGTTTTGAGTTGCTAGAAAGTCTCGGGAAAGAGAGAAACATCTCGGAAATATTTCATATATTGAAATTGTTTAAATTCGAGATGCTTACTTAAATACTAGTCCATTTTTTACTAAAATATGTGACACATGACAGATTGCGAGCCAATTCCATGATTATACCACTTCGGAACTAGGTATAAGCATGGAATAAGTTTGTACGATACTATTCCAGCTGTTTATAAGTAATCATTTTTACTATACTTTCCTTATTCGACTGCTATTCTTTGGCACAATTTTAAACCTGGTTTATAAGGCTCTACATATCGTGGGTATACTGGCAAAAAGCTTTAACTCTCAAATCCCTGTTTTGAGAAATCAAGCATTTAAGTTTTGTTCCAATTTTACTCTTTTATATCTTATTTAAATATAGTAAGATGTTAAGTGATCATTTAAGAACATGTTTTTAATTTTTCCGTTTCTTAATTTTATATCAAGTAAATATTAAGTTATTTAAAGCTTCTAGCAAGAATAAAATATCCGGTATACGACTTAACCATAAATTTATTTTTAACTACAGATATATGAAATTTAATATGATTTAGTGTATTTTTCCAGTTTGTAGAGCGTTAAACACTTTACAAAACTGCATCATTAAGTCAAATCTGTTTATTTTCAAGTTGACGTTTTTTGCCAGTATACCCACAATATCTCATCTCTAAACTAGCATCTGAAGTGTAAAACGAATCATCTTATAATTAATTATACAACAAACAATTTGGAAGTATTGCAATTGGTGTGGCATGCAGCGGTATTTTGAGGGGTAATTACTACAACTGGGTAACTTCAGAATTACAATTTTTGAGTAAACCACTAAATACACATTTATGAATCCTCCTCCACGAATGTTACAAATAGACAAGTCGTGCGTTCAAATCCTTATAATATGAGTTTTTATTATTTTTTTTATTCATTAAAAAAAATAATAACGTATCCCTAATTCTACGAGGCTAAAAGCCCTGTGTTGAGTTGGGATACAACATAATAGAAAGTGGAAGCATGCATATTATTAAAGAATAGTAAAAATAAAAATAAATAAATCTATGCAATGTCTCGCAGCAGTCTCCTGCAATGGTCTCTTTCTTTAGACAAAATCCAAACTTGTACACTTCTCCTGAAAATGGCTTTCGTTTAGGAGAACTTAGTATGTTCAACCAGGGCATTGAATACTCTTGGGGCCACAAAATATTTTTTTTTCCGAGCAAAAGTCATATGTGTATTTGGTATTGAATAATTCAAATTATAGGAAAACCTCGTAGCATTCTGCTGGGATCTCTTCTTGCAACCGCATGGCCAGAAATGTGACAATGTCTCAGATGGCCATGCATCACCACTCATCTATTTGCAGCATTCATTGAGGAAGATACAAAGATGTGTCTTAGTGATTAACTAAAATATCCTGATTTTGAAGTTACCTAGTTGTAGTAATTACCCTGGAGAGCATCTCCACATCTACTCTGCACTTCTGCCTTGGGTTTGTGTGTCTCCGCAGCAGAGTACGCTCGTCAAGTTTGGCAGAAGTCAGCACACGCCAAACAAGTGGATATTAACTCTTAAAAGACTGTGCTGAATAATCCCTTTGCAGCCGGTGGTGTAACACAATGTGACCACAAGCATAAGTCGAGATATTTTGAAATGTAAGCTAAAATACCAAATTATTTACAATGGTATGTGTTAAAAATTATCTTTATTCAAAGATGTTACATAAAAAATATAAAATAAACCATATTTATGCAAAATAAAGTTAAAAATTGTGTTCATTCCTTTTAAAATCCCGCCAGCAAGCGCTGCCGCCCGCGTCTGGTTGTCGACTGAATTCCGAATTACACTTACGACTGAATTTAGCGCAAATAGATCAACCGGGAGACTAGAAAGTATGCTATGCTAATACAACTCTTATTTGAATGCAAAAAAGAATATCAAATTTTTATTGCAAATAAATACTAGATTTTATTAGAATAAATAAAAACGCTGTTAAAACATATTCTTAGAATAATATTGAAATAAAACCTAAAAAAATAGCAAAAAAAACTTGTAAGAAATAAAATAATAGTCGTAATACGTGATATAATCAAATCATAATTAAACATACACAAAAATGACAACGTAAACACGTTTTTTAAAACTAGTTACGAACAAATTTTTTGAACACTTTAAATGAAATAACTTTGCACACTTCCTTGGGTACACTTCCACTTATTTGTTTGACCAATCAGCGCTTTCATCCTCTAATGGACATCTTCAGACTGGCGAATATTATACAATGTAAGGATGATTTATAGAAATCAAAATATTATCTTAAGTGTGGAAATGAGTGGAAGTGTACCAAGTATTTTTGATTAATAACTTATATGTAAATGTATGTAAATATTACATCATTACAATGAAATTCCATCAAGAATTGTCAAAAAATAATTTAAATCAGATAAATTGTGAATAAATTGTAGAAACATTTCGGGAACACGGTGTGTTAAATACAGCGTCAGCTCAGTATACTACAAAAAACTTCACGCGACTGATGTGTTCTCTGTCCCACAAGTGGTATAATTCTGTATCGTGCTCTTTCGGTATTGTTTTCTCGGTCACTCAAGCTCCGCCCCTAACGAATAGTGTCCTTGTCGGTCTTCTGATATGCTATATTCTCGTGCTCTTTCTTATAAAATTTAATAAACCACTTATAATACTGGCATCTCTTTTGTTTGTTTTAATTTATTTTACAAAATGAAGAAATTGTTTTTTATAGAAAAAGCCCGTGCATTTTTTATAAAAATGTTTCCTTATTTTGGTGTAAAAAAGTCCATATAAGGATTACAAAAAATATGAGTTGGTTATTTAAAAAAATAACAGAGTTATTAAATGTTTTTTACCCGAGGTAGACATCCGTTACCGCATAGCCACACATGAGTTAAATGACATGGCGCGATTGGTGTCCGGCTGCTTTCAGCCCACACTGGTGCACACACTTTATCCTATTATGGTATCGCTCCGCCTAACATCAGGAGAAATGTAGCAGCGGACACAGAGAGACACAAACAGACCCATGACCCTAGACACCCCCTTTACGACCATCGAATGGCTCCTCTGAGACTGGGATCGAGAAGAAGTTTCCTAAAAGTCACAACTGACTCGGAGACCTCTGCAGAAAAGCGCAGAGAGGATTTGTGGAGAGAGGAACTCGGCGATAGGCTCTGGATAATGCTATCTGAAAGCACAAACACCGCCCACAATTTGGACTTCCCTACGTGGAAAGTTCTCAATAGACTAAGGGTAGGGGTGTCTAGGTGCAAATACAATCAACGGAGGTGGGGTTTTCTGGAGGGAGATGACATGAACTGCGATTGTGGAGAGGTGCAGGATGATCCTCATCTGCTGCGGTGTTCACAAATGCAGTTAACTTGTGATAATAATGATTTGAGGATGGGCACTGACAAGGTGATATCTGTCGCTGCACACTGGAGTGGCAAGGTCACAAGTTCACAAGTTCGGACCCGATAAATAAGTAAGTAAGTAAAGTACCCTAAGGTATGCATCTTTAGATGTTTGTAAGAAATATGTACACTTTTAAAAAGTAAACAATTAAAAAAGCAAAATTGGTTACTACTGTTTGTGGGATCATCAAAACAAACAGAGTTGCTTGCTAATAGTCAAGGTGTGGTGGCCATCAAACTGTTTACTGCAAGGGTAGGCAGAAAGGATGGAACACCATTATATTTTACTACACATTGATTAATACAACTTAGAAAACCGGATCTATATTTGTTTAATGATATATTTATCGGATTCTAAATATACATCCAGCAACATTTACACCATATTGACTGTGTTCAAGACAAAGGCTTAAAACCGCAATGATGCAATGCAAACTGCTGCAAACGCAAATGATGCCACAAACCGCGATGATTGAAAAATAAGTTTTATACATATTTGAGCAAGTAGTATTTAAATCGCAAACACGTATTAGCGCAATCCTTTTGCCAGAATGCGTATAATATTCATGTAATTGGTTAAAAACACATTAAAAGTAATAAAACATTTTTGGCGGAAATTGCGTTTTAAAGCCTTTGTCCTAAACGCGCAGTTGATATATCTTTTAAGCCGTTATTTTACAATCTATTTGTTTCACACGCTTAAAACAGAACATAGTTTTATCTTCAATGCTAATATAGGCTTCATTTAACTTTTAGAAAAGTTTACGAATCAGTCTAATGAAAATTAATAGCAAAAAATGGTTTGTTTTCCTTTACTTGGAATTATTTTTAACTATTTGATTACAAAAGAATGAACATCAAGTAAAGAATGGTTTATAAGTAGATACTTAATGGTAGGATATTTTATAAAGTAGATTTTCACAACATGGTAGTTTATAGTGAAAATTACATTGATATATTTTATTTGAGTACTATTGATTGGAAATATGATAAAACTAATGACAAGAATAGAACACAATATTGGAAGATATTCATTGTCTTGCAACAGGTTTGTAAATATTTTAAAGAAACTCAGGTCACTGAGAAACTATAAGTTTACAATTGACCATTGTTTTATAAAATGAGAATGTAAGATCCAAAGCACACATTGTTTAAGGGCAGAGCTAGCGAGCCTAAAGGAACTTAAAAAAATTCTGAAAAATGCTGCACGATCAGTATTACTCGTGTTAAAATTCGGACTAAAACTCTGGAAGATACGAAATGATTCACTTGTACTGGAAATATGTTAGATAAAGCGGTGATTACATTCTGTTTGCGGCGATAGGATTATTCTGGTACTTTATCATAATATCCATTGGCTTTTTAAGTAAAATTCACATTTGTTTACTGTTTACAGAAGAAACCCAGAGAACAAAGCTTACCTAAATAAATATCACCGAAGGAACCTGACCCAATTTTTCGGCCAAGCCTGTATTTATTTCCAACGCGTAGCTCCATTTTATATGTTTAGCTCGTCATATAAAATCAAAAGTCGACGCACTGTCATTAGAAAGCGGCCATATTGCATTTACAACAAAACAGAATCTGTTATCATACGATAAGAATCAATATAACTGGAAAAACTACGTGAAATTAGACGAAGCACTAGACTAAGCACTTAAGAACCACAAATGTATCTTCATAATTGCACAAAAAACTATTTTACGGTATCTACATTAGCCTACAATAAGAAAGAATATTTATTATTCCGTCAAAATGACAGAATAGTTACTAAATCAGCCGCAACGCAGCGCTAGTTGTATTTTATTTTCATGTGTTCCATGTTTTCTACTTCTTTTTAACAGGTATTTGATACGTGAGAGAAAAAGAGATAAACTGATACCACACAATTATTCTTTGTAATTAGCAGGGCAACCAACAGTTTCATAAAATAATGATGTCTAAACCACCTATCAGATGGCGCCGGGATCGATGTGGATATTTGGGCAACAATGAGCGCCAAAATACAAAGCAGCAGAAATATTATTATTTATAATTCATTGCTTTTGGTAAAAAATAAACAAAAAACATGAATCAGTTGACTCCGCATTACTAAAAGTTCATAGAGAAAGGAAGAAAAAAAAAAAAAAAAAAATAGTTAACTTTATTTTACATACATAGGTACTGTTTTATAATAAATGTGTTCGAGACCATAAAATACGCATAGGATGAGTTGAAATTACCAATGAAAAAACGATTCTTCACATTGCCTGAGACAAAATTCTTTTTATTTTTTTTTGTGTGGCAATATTTTTGAAGACAACTAGCGCCACCCTTATGGGAAATTAATAAAATTACTTTGAATTAATCAATGAAGATGGCGCTGCTTATATAATTATGAATTGTACAGCCTATAAACTAGCTTGATTCCAACTAGAATGTATAACACTAATATTACAAACAACAACAATCACAACAATCCATAATGCCGCTTCTCCGCAGGTGTAGGGTCTGGTAGAAAAGATAGAACGCCATATCACTCTGTCTTTAATTACATACCTCTTTTTCATATTCATACATCTTCTCACGCACGCACGCCGATTATTTTGACTTTTGTCATGTCCATCTTTAATTATTTGTTGGTGCCTTGTCTTTTTCGGTCTGCCTCGTATTATACATCCATCAACATGTTTTTAAAATTTATTTAACCCTTACGCTGCTACGCAGTTTTTCAAGAATCTAATCAGAAATCCTCTTATTTATACATTTTAAAAATATTTTATCGAATACGTTGTTTTCCAAACACACTACTGTTTTATCAATTAACAGCAATTCCAAGAAAAATCTTCCATTTCATAAATATCGAATTCAAGCCCAATGGAGTGAGCAAGATAGACAATTCGTGCCGAAAATATACAATTTTCGTACAGCGGTTGTAAACCCTTTCTTAATTGAAAATAAAACAAACAAAACTGATCTCGTACTGCAATCTCAAGGCGCATTGTAATTATTGAAACGAAATAATTATGACAGTTTTTTTGTTGATTGCGGGGCAAAGTGCTCTGTTATATATTATCAAACCTACTACTTCCATCAATGCATCTAAACAAAAATTGAGTAAAATGTATCTTGAAATTTGTTGCAACAGAGAGGGAAAACATTTTTGCCAAGGGAATATGGAAGTCTAGGCATTTACAGGACTTATGATCTGTCATTGGCTGGTTTAAATCACCTCTTTACACACTGCGAAATATTCACTATTCTGGGTACGTTTACACATCCACATTCATGATTATTTTTACATTACCTCAACTCTTCCATCTGTTGACTTTTGCAAACTAAAAGAGCTGAAACCTTTATTGATGTCGGTGAGTTTCATCTGGAAAAACTATTTCACCTCTTAGGTAATGCCTACAAATACTTTAAATTTTTTATGCAAGTTATTTTAATCAACAATATTTTGAGTAGGTCCAAATGTTTGTAGAGAGTTATTTAGATTGAAACTCAAAGGTAACCGGTAAATTGACTAAGAAGTGATATTATTTCTTGGTAGTTGTTTTAATATAATTTTAATTTGAAAAAAAATAATGTTTTTGTACAACTGTCTCAGAAATTGATATCACTTCTAAGAAAAATATTCCGTTTCACTAATAGCTAGTTCACGCATAATGGATTGAGCGAGATAGACAACAGTTGCCGAAATTACAAACAGCTGAGGTAAATTACATATTTTTTACATATATATATATATTTTTAATCTTACTTTGTTACTCTAACTAACAATTTAACTCTGCAAAGCGTCCTTTTTATTATGAATAAATTTACAAAATATATCATTCAAAATGATAACGGATAGTGAACGTGATAAAGAAGTTCAGTCATATCACTCCACTACTTCGGGAACTATACTGGCTACGTTTTCCACAGAGGGTCGAATACAAACTCTGTTGGCTTATGTATAAGTCACTGCACAACTCTGCTCCGGAATATCTAATGGAACAATGCATTCCAGATGAACTAGCTAACAGTCGTCTCACGCTTAGATCAGCTACGTCTACGGCGAGAGGAAAAGTTATTATACCTCTACGCAAACAGCGCACTAAATTTAGTGAACGCGCATTTGCGGTCGCAGGCCCTATGGCATGGAATGCTCTCCCAGCAGAGGTGCGAGGCTGTGAAAGTGAAGTGATGTTTCGGAAAAAACTAAAAACCCACTTGTTATCTAAATCATTTGAATAAATCCGTAGCATGTGACAACAAAATAAATTATTTTAATTAAATTACAAATTTAAAAGCTTCAATTAAATTAATTTAACAATAAAATCACTATGTAAAGCGCCCTTGAGGTATTTTATTACCAAAATGGCGCTGTATAAGTTATCCATAATAATAATAATAAAAAAGAAATAATAATACCTCGCCGAGAAACTCGGAGGCTAAGCAGCTCAATCTATTCCGAAAGTGAATAAGACAATAACGATATTTTTTTAAGTGATAGTGATAATAATTTATAATATGACTCTTACGAAGAGCACGAAATCGAAGAAGCTTTTTCTGAAGTATTTTTGGATCAATATCGAGCTGATATACCTCATTTACGTTTTGTTTGTAGAATAGAGTTTGTATAGTAATAATTACGTTTTGTTAGTAGAGTAATAATTACTACCTAATGAACAGCTAAATCATTTTGATTTACCATTACTGTGGGTACCCATTATAATAAATTAACAAATGATTTTTTTAATATTCAAACGTCCTAATTGACAATCATTAGGTTCCATGGTGAATTATTTTTATGTTTTATGGCTCTTTACTTATTTGTTTATATTCTTAATTATGGGGTTTTCCGGTGATATAGGGACCTCACTAGATAAGAGTTATTGTATTAAAGGTAAAGTATTCAATTAGTTATTCATTACGGAAGTACATCAATATTATCGTAATCACTGAATCGGGTTTAATAGCGGGGAAAACACCAAATATAATTATTTTCCTCAAATATCATATAAGTGATTCAAAATCTAACTATTAACATAGATTTATTTTTTTCACTGTTTTTGGAATGTAAAAAAGTTCACTGTTTCAGGTCCCGACTAGCTAGAAGTTTCCTGTGTTTAGTCGTTTCTCTTTTCTTAAAAGCACTGCAAATTTAAACATCATAAGTAAATTTACAATGAGGATGTTTAGTGGTTTAAAAAAATAAAATGTTTTTAACAAAGATTTTTTTTTCAATTTTTTTGTATCGTATTATCAGCGCTACGGTCTTTTAAAGTTTTGTATTTCTGACATTAATCCGCGTGTGACGTCGCAAGTTCTCTTCCGCTTCTTCTCGGTTAGTTCTGTTGATTGGTCCATTGACGATTAGCAAACCGGAAATCTTACTTAACCCTCTTATCATTGGTTGATTCATATGAACAAGTGACGTCGTTCAAAGCTGTTACTGCGCGTAAGAAAACATTTTTTGGATTAAATTTTTCGTAGGGCTGAAATAGGTACGAAACTAAATAATAACCCGTCGAATAAGTAATTTTTATGTTTTGAAAATGTTTTATACCACTGACGGTTAAGTGCAACAAGCAGTTCCCGAATTCATTTACCCTTTTGGGGATTATGACGTCAGCATCAGTCTAGTTAGAACTTTATGATAGGGATTAACAACAACGATATATCGTTGTTTAGCAGTATAAGGGTTAAATCATGTTTTAATACAATAAAGTTCCAAGTTCTTGACAAATATACAAAACTCACCAAGCCAATTTATATACGCATATACACGCACGTAAACATTATTCTCTACCTTCCGTTACAAATACAAGAGTTACTAGATACTCTACCCTGATGCTGCAAAAAAATAAATACAACCTTGTTTGCCAAGGTAGATTTAAGTGCACTGTTTACCCTGTTCCTGGCACCTACCCTCCTTTCAATATCTTTCTGTCTTTCCATATGTTTACGTAGGGAGTAAATATGCTTCCTAGTCACAGAAATTCTTCTTCCTGATTCAGAATATTTCCATTCACATTGATTTCCCATCTAGTTATACTTTCACCCCTTTCAAAAACCGTTACTTTAGATTTATCAACATTCATTAACAAATCGCTTTTCTTGCATACATCATAGACTTTCGTGCAAGTCTTTTTTGCTGATAGCAAGAAGCACGGCATCATCAGCACACACAAGACAAATAACAGCTATATCACCTGTTTTAAGATAAATATTATAAATACATTTCATAAAGTCCAATTAAAGGCTTCCAAAATCACTCGCAGGCGAGCTTGCTTGTAATATTGATAAATTAAATTATTGTCACATAAATATAATACATGTAAATTAACTAATGGTATACAACTCGTAATATCATATTATTAACTTTTGTGCGGCTGTGATGTCACACTAGTCTACCTACGATACACGATTTCATATGTATTTCTCTTCTGATGAAACTGTATTTTTAGTAATCTTCAAATGGACATTTTTACACCGGATTTGGAAAGTAAAATTTGTATAAATATGCTGGATTTCAATACAAAAAATATTTATCCTTGCTATGCAAAGATGTTATCATGTTTTGGTAGAAGACCATAATAAAGGGAAAAAATATCAAGGGGTGAAATAAAACGCAATTTAATAAATAGGTATTTATTTTTCTTGTTAATATAACAAAATAATATATTCAGTAATTCAGTAGTACAAATAATCAAGCAGCACAATACTCACATTCATAAAAAGGATATTAGTTACGATTCGAGACAATGAAAGCAGATTATAGAAAAATAAAGTACCTAAAAAATAAATAAAGAAATAAAATATTCGTTTTAAACTTAGAACAGACTTGTTTCTCTATTCTGTAGTCAAAATGACACTTGTAATTAATATTTAAAAAGTAGCTATCTAAAAAAAAATTACAAAATCGATGGCATAGGTCAACAGTTTTTAAAGGTATTAATTAAACTTTTGTGGGAAGATAATAGTAAAAATGTAATTTTAAAATTAATTTGTCCTAAAAAACTGGAAAAATAAATTATAAAATCGAATAATAAACAACAAATTTGTTTTGATAGAGGCAGTATGTTTAATTAATCATTTTAAAAATATGTTACTTCCGGAAATATTTATTTTAAGTAGTTTTTAGTTTTATTACTAAACGATTCATTTGAAAAAAGACAACAGAACAGTATTAATGTATAAGTCCTGACGATGAGGTAGTAACCTCAAAACCGGTCGACGTAGGTACTAATAATTAAAAAATAAAGTGGTTTATGTCAATTTATGAACAAAACGTCATACCAAAAAGCGTTTTTTTTTCATTTGTGGTAGACACGTTAAAATAGAATATAATGTTTCTGGTTCAATTTCAAAATAAAGTAAGATGCGCGCGCTGTTTTCAATTGTGATTTATGTGACATTGCGCAATTTAGAAAGTAAATAGTATTCTGAAGAATCTGTCTTTTCCTCACTCGCATGTCACCCAAGATTGGCGAGGCCGTCGAAGCGAGCATCCTGCACCAGCTGGCGTGAACAAATCATAAGTAAAAACACAGTAATGGTTTCTAAACCATAAAACCTGTGTGTGTCATATCTACTATGAGTTTTTGCTTATGGAACTCGAGATATTGTGTTATTGCTTAAAAAACAGCACATCGTTTTTCGTACTGAATTTTTTTTTTTTACTGCTCATTAGTATATTTAAAATGGATCGAAATTTCTTTCAGAACATCACCCCATATTTATCTCATTTAAGATTTTTGATAAAACTGCTTTTTTGCTTGTGACGGTAGTACAGGCAGAATAAACAATGCGTAAATTTAACCCAGCCGATGACAGATCATAAACTCTTTAAATGCCTAGACTTGCACACCCTCAACAGCTTCATTTATGATGTAAAAATATTGAATATTTTAAAAACAAATGAACTATTTGTAGCAGATGATTATATTATTTTCAAATAATACGATTTATTTTAGTGCTTTCGCATTTATACAATAACCTGCGGAATCTTTGTAGACAAGTAGAGTCTGAATTTATTAAAATGATTTTAGCATAGATAAATATTTTTTATGAGAAGGGAATATATAACTCAGGCATTAACAGGGCTGTAGCCTCTCGTTGGCTTCGAATCGTGCATACTGCCGGTGATGACTATGTCTGAACATCCACATTTCTTCAAGAATTATTGACTCAGTACAGCTTAAAAATATACACAGGGAATTTTCAAATTTTATTTTTCAATGGATATAATTTAAGATAGTGAGGTTATGTTGGTATTTTATTTGTTGGGTGGTATGGTTACATGAGTGGGTGATTAAGGAAGAACTTAAATAATGTATTTGATGATTTATTTATCGCTTATAGGGGGCTTTGGCATATCTTCCCCGACTTTCGTCATCTCTTAGTTGCTGGAAGTAGCTGAATACCACACACCACATGTACACGTAGATCACTGAAAAATAAAATTAGCATTAAAATAAATTAATAAAAAACGGTGAGTTTTTGTTCAGCAACAAATTCAAAAGAGAGGTTTGGTGAATAAGCATTTAAATATAATGATCAAACAATGAAAAAATATATTAGAACCTGCTGACGAATTGTATGCTTACAATTCAGCACTTTGATTTTAAGATTATTGTTTAAGTGCTTTTGAAAATAAATGAAAAATATACAGGATGTTCTTTAAACTCTGTCACATCCAAAACCACGACGATCAGTATGAGCAAGAAGACATATTTGCATATTAAAAAAAATATTTAGAATGAAGAAAATTAAAAAAAATATATATTAAAAAAACAAATGGTTGCTGACTTCTGCAGGGGAGAAGCGAGGGGGGTGTGGAAGCGCGGTTGACAGCGTATCAGACTTCTCCCTCTCCCCTCCCCGTTTCTTCCATGCAGAAGAAGGCAGCCAGTTGTTTTATTTGATATTTTATTTTTGTAAATTTTATTCGTTCTAAAAAAATATTTTAATGTGCCAATATGTCTTCTTGCTCATACTGATCATCGTGGTTTCGGATGTGATAGGGTTTAAAGAACACCCTGTATATGTGTATATGTATAATTAGCAAATTTTACAATCTCCAAAATGGGTTTTTGTAAAAGTTCCTCAGAATAATAAATATAAATATATTTTTTCATATCCTTCTCTCATTCCACAACTTATCTTTTACTTTACAAACTTTGTACGTATTTCTGTTAATATTTTTTATTTACGTACACACTATTTAAATTCACATGCCGTAGGCGTGAAGCATCACAATATATTTTTTGTTAATTTCCCATATTTCTATTTCTATTCCCTTTACTTTCCCTGTGTTATTATATTAATTATACCATTTGATCCAACTTGTTTATTTCGGTAAAAATGTTGTAAAACCCACTAAGGCTTTGTTGCATCTTACCAACGGAAACGATTCCTAGAACCAACCAAAGGGTTCCATTGAAAACATCCTTTCCTATGTAGAAGACTGTGGCGGTGTAGATGATGCTGACCAGCAGACCAACGGCTAGCATAAGTCCAAGGACCACCCAGGGTAACATTAGGAACGTGTTCCGCTGTAATATACCAATAAAAATTAACACAAAATCACACAATGATTGGCCGGATTCCCTATCAAATGAACAATAATGTTTTATAGTAATACATATAATAATAACATTTTTTATTCCAGCTCGATTGGGCGGTAGTACAATACCTAACCAGCTTTACAATCAGAACAAAGTATAAAACAATCAGAAAAAAATATTAAGAATAACACCAATCGTATGGAAATTAAACAGAAATAAAAAATATATAATAAATACATTTTAGTTTAAAAAAAAACATTCAAGAAAAAAACATAAATGACCTACTTATACATATTAAAACTGAAAAATTGAGTAGAACATGTTATCTATTATTTAAATTTGATTTTGAATTGATCTGAATTAAAGAGAATCTCTTAGGTCTGGCCACTGTTGCACTCCATCCCATTTGTTTAAAAATTAAAATTTTAGACTTCAATGCCTGCAAATGTGGATGCATTGGATATCTAAATCACTTTATTTTTATATGTCCTTTAATGACTGGGAGGAAAAAATTATTTTATAACCTTTCCAATTTATTTATCACAAATTCTTTCTTGCACAAATTGCTTATTGATTTTTTTTGGATTTTTTTTCAATAAACTATACACATTCTTACAATATTAATACATTATAAAGAAAACAAAGCATTAAAATATATTTTGTCCCGATAAACTATTCAACAATAGTTTGTCATCGGATGCTCAGTCATTAGTTTTTATTAATAATCAAATAAAAAAAGTACAGACATAATGCTGTATAGTATAAAAAAATAAACATAAAATAAAATAAAATAATGAACAGATAAAAATAGTTTAAAGAAATTAAAGTAAGTAAATAGAGTAAAATAATACAATTAAAATTTAAGAATAGCAATTAACTTGAATATATTTTAAATATAAGAAAAAAAATAAACACATATTTAAATATTGTGTGCTCATAAATGTAATCAAAACAAGATAAAAAATGAAACAAAGTAAATCGAAAATTTCAATTCTTATCTACAGAAAAATAAATAATAAGAAAATTAAAAGTATCTATTAAAATTAAGATCTAAAAACGTAAATAAAATAAGAAAGAAATAAAAGAAAAGATTAACCTAAGAAAATAACAAACATGTATTCAATGAGAGATAAAAAAAATATTAAAAAAATGTTTTACACAAATAACAAATCAATATGGGAACGTTCTGTTTACTAACCACTTAGGTAATAAAAACATAATTTTATTTTTACCATGAAATGTTTTCATGTCAAGTGGCAACATATTAAATATTTTTGGAACCATATAATCCAACGTACGTACGTTGTCCATATTTATTTTTAAATTTTGGTACAACTAGGCCATCAACAGATGTAAATCTTGTTAGATGGCTGTGTTCTAATTTATTTTTATATTTCGAGCTGAACATCTGTTGGATAATAATTTTGATCCATAAAATGCCCTTAACTGATAAAACATTTAATTTATTATACATTAATGGAGTATTATTTCTCTGATTGTATACATAATTGGGTGCAATCAATTTGACAAGTGCATTTTGTACATGTTTAATGTTTGTTGCACAAGAATTACCCCAAGTGGTGATCAATTCTGTTTATACTTTTTTGAGTATTAACTGTTCTTTATTATGAATATTTTGTTAATGGCAATAATAATAATATGTTGAAATGATTTTTTTTTTACAATAATCTTTTCTTACATTTCTAGATTTATATAAAATATTTTACCTTAATTACATTGTGTTTATTTTTTAAAATTTATCATTATAATAATATTATGTTTGTTATCATTTTAAAAATTTTGTTGTGATTTTTCTAGTTTTTTAAGTTTTATCTTCTTTTGTATATTTTACTGTAAGTTTCTCTTTGCTGTTAAATAGGCGCTATCAGGTTTTTGGTGGGTTTTTATCTGTTAGTGCCTATTTCAATTTTGGTTGGAATTTTGTTAGTTTTGTTATATTTATGTTTATTATTTTAATTATTATTTTAAATTATTATTGTACTTATATTTTTGTTGTCTATTGTTTGTGTCAATATTGTTATTCGTGTTGTTCTTATGTTAATTGTAAATTAATCTAACTTGTTTTTGGCCGATGTTATAATGTTTTGGTAGTAGGCCCTAATAAAGGGAAAAAAAAGAATCTCACATGTCCTGTAATAAAATACAAAATATTTTTATCATTAATTTAACTGCACGTTTTTCGGAAACGGTTTTTGCCTAACAAAATGATTAATAAGTATTTTTTGGAAAACGATGATTTTAAATAAAGTTATTAAAACGAGACGAGGATTGATTATAGAAAATGTTTTTTTTTATAGGTAATGTACAAACATTGACTATTAATTTGTACCTACATATAAGTACATAATATGTTAGTTATACAATTATAAATGACTATTTTTTCTGTGGATCTGTGAAAATCAACTCAAACAACAATTATTACAAATCACGCGATATACGTAGCTTTTTTCTACACTATTTTAATACAACACTTGTGCCAAAGTTTATTAATAAATACCACAATGACATTCAGCAGTAACTGTCGACACTGAGAACTGGCCGATTCCTTTTAAAATAAATAATGCCAAAAACGGCCACATGTCCTATGTGATAGATAATATGTCAACGGTATCCTATCAAAGAAAAATAGTCCTTCGGAAATAGTGTTCGAAATACTGGTTTTCAAAAAGAGAATCTTCAAATAATATTTGTAATCTGCAAGCTTGTTTTAGTACTAAAAAAGCTGACTCGGGTCAAAGATGTAAAATATAGTGTACTTTTTTGTATGGAGAAATAAGCTGAGGTAATCGGCTAGTTTTATCGTTCACTGAGAAGGGGCTGAGAGCTGGGCGCACTTCATAGATATTTTTTGTAGGAAGATATAAACGGAGGTGGTGATTTGTGATAATTTTTTTTTTTTTTTTGCTTAAACATATTTACTATAAAACATTATTATCGAAAGTTTAATGTAATGGTAAGCTGGGCATACTTGCTTATTTTGACGATTCGCCCCTGATATACAGGTATATACAGTATATATATGTAAGTAGATTTTAGTATTCGACATAATGCTGAAAAATATTTTATGTATGTATAATTTTTAGGAAGTACAGAAATAAGTCTTATTCACCTTTAGTGCACCAATAATGAGAAGTGTAGATATAAGTATCGTCATTGCTAAGTTGATCACCAGAATTATTTTTACTGAAAATAAAAAAAGGTATTGTTAGCTCATGCAGAAAAAAATAAAAGGATGGACAAAAAAATGTGGATATGGAGGCTTTACTGACAATGCTTTTAGTCAATAAAACAAGTTCCGAGATAATCGCATTTAAAGCTTTTTTATTCTTTCAACGCATTTTTCTTCCACAATTTACTTTTATTAAAAAAAAATTAAAGCTTTGAAAGAGTAATTTTTTATTCTAGGCATATCGTAAAATGGAAAATCAGCATCTTGAACCTATATGTAAAAATATTTGAAATATATAAAGACTGTTGACTTTATACATTCTGTCTGATAGCCTCGATCTTATGTCAGTATTAATTACAGAGTGGATGATTTTTAATATGATCTTTTTTGATAATTTTATATATTGAGTAGCTACTCTCAGGTAAAAATCTCGTGAAAAGAAATCGACTGAAGATTTGTCGGCCTCATGGAGCAGGTTAGTGCGTTTGCCTGCTATTAAATAATAGAATTGAAATAATCAATATAAATCAATCCACCCATGCCGTTCGGGTTTGTACAGCCATATAAATGCCAATAGCCATATGATGCATGATTTGAGAAAATTTGTCAACAACTGATGAATGAATTAAATGGTAAAAATAATGGAATAATGCTAAATCATCATCATAATTTCCTTTCCGCACCTAATGGTGCATAGGGCACTGCATTGGTACACCAATCGCAGCGTATCTTGATATTTTTTGTTACATGAAGTTACGATGATCAGTCTTACGCTTCAAGTACCAGTCCAGGGATTATGAAATATTCTGGTGAGAAAACCCCATTATAAATAAATATTTCATATCAATTATGTAGGGAATCGAACCCGAGACCTCTTGCTTGGTAGGCAAATGCGCTGGCAGGCATTTAAAAATACTCCTTCTCTTAGTGCTATGTCAGAAATCGACAACGTTGACAACCACTCTGGTGATGGTCTCTCTCTTATGTGTTTCTCGTAAAATCTGCTCCAGAGTCCTGAATCCAGTCTAGTCTCGAATATTATGTAGGCAGGACATCTATCTTCTTCCAGCCCTTCAACATCAAATAAAGCAAGCGGTACTTTTCTTCACACTTTATATGCCCCAGTTACGAAATTTGATGAACTTTTATAGTGGTCGAGAGTTCTCTATTCGTTCTAGTTCAACTTGAAACTTGAGTTTGTTATCAGGTGTGTCTAAGATATCCTTAGCATTCTGCGATGTAACCACATCTCAAAAGCTTCCAGCCTGTTTATAGTGTAAATCTTCAGAGTTCAAGTCTCTCAGCCGTACAACAATTATAGACCACACATATTTTGCCTTATTTTCAAGTTTAGATTATCATTGCAGATGAGGGATTCCATTGAAATATTTAAAAATGAGTTATTCATAGCATAAATTGAAAAGTGTAAAATCTTCTTTAACGAAAGAAAAAAAAATATACGAAAATACGTAGGGTGGGTTCTATGGTAATCGAAAATGTTACAGTAATTGGACATTCTAAATCTTATGCTAAATAAAAACATATTATGCATTCATTTTAAGAAAAAAATATACAATATTATTACAATCACATACAATTAATATAATCACTAGATCCTCAACACAAATACAACTTAAACAAATACCACTTTCGGACAATGGTATTTTGAGTATTTTTCAATTAAAATCTATAACCTACTTCCGCTATCTATTAAAACAATTAGTAACGAGAAAGTGTTAAAAAATGATACAAAAAATGGATGGTGGAGCTAGGTAGAAGTAAAATGGATTGTCTCATTTGCCCAAACCAATAATGAATCAACTGCTCCACAAATGTATAACTTATATTGTGTTTTTATTCTCTCATTGTGCGTTTTGTAATATAAATAATATGGATGTACATAAATTAATTATAAACATAAATACGTAGTATTTAAAACTGTCTGAACATTTTATTAATTATCTTTGTTTATTATGCCTTCTTTGTTTATTCTTAAATGTAAAATATTTAAAAAAATATATATTGTTAAGTGTTCTCGGCACAGAGAGGTCACGTTATTTTTATTATTAATCATAGTTTATAATGGAAAAAATATGAATGAATTTGGTGAAAATAAATTCTTACGTCAACTTATTTTTACCATAAGACTTAGTGTCTAATTATTATAGCATGTCTAATTATTTTAACACCCGCCCTACATATAAATAATATGAAAATAAAAATACTTAAATAAAACAATTGAAATCGAAAGAAATAAGGGAAAATAAGTTTGTTTAAAAATTATCAAAATAACCACAAAACGTAGGGTATAGATTTTTTGAAAACATTAAAAAATATGTTAAAATAAACCCTTTTAACAATATTTTGAGTTTGTCCAAATTTTTGTAGACAAGGACTGGATTCAACTCATTGGGGAGCTGTTTATATTAACATATTACAACAGAGATGAAGAACATTTAAGAGAAGGTAATATAGATGTCTAGGCATCTACAGGGCTTATGACCTGTCAATGGCTGGTTTAAGTGGCTACTTTACACACTGTGTAACATTCACCACTGTGTCCAATTAAACCAGCCATTGACAGGTCATAAGCCCTGTAGATGCCTAGACTTCTATACTACCTTCTCTTAAATGTTCTTCATCTCTGTTGTAATATGTTAATATAAACCTTTTTATTAAACAAATATTTAAATTTTGGGGTAATTTTGCATTGGCGGGCTTGTTACTTATTACGATTAAGATATCAACCAACCAATTAAAATATGAATGTATTAAAAAAGTATTATCTTCGTAGTAAAAAAAAGGCAAAATCCAATCCGATGAAAAAAATGTGTAAATACTAGGTGTGTACAAACCTATTGATGATGGAAGCCAATCAATGACGATAGTCTTGAATTCAACGCTGGTTGTAAACATGACAATGATTGCCACAATAGACAAGATGATTCCTGACACCCCACTCACAATGGTTCCTGTCTTCAGCGAACAGCATCGACAGCAGGTTTGAAGACAAGACATCTTGATCACTTATTCAAATATCTCTTCCCTAATAACGTCAGTTGCTTAAATGTCTCCTTTCAAACAGTCACAGATTTCAAAAGACGTCTTAAACCGTTCTGCCTGTAATGTTTATTAACAGCCAGTGTTGTTTTTTAAGTCACTAAATTCGATGTTTATTTTTGAAGGTTATCGCTTTACTGCTTATCAGCGTTTAACAGGTTCAGTCCAGTCTGAAAATAAAAGAAAACATATTAGTTACGAAATAATGAAATCTGGAAGACCAATATCTCTACCTAGATGAAAGAATTATTGGGAACTGTGAAAATTTAAGCATTTACAAGGCTTTATGACGGGTAATTTATTTATTGAATTTTGATTGGAGTTTTAATAATATTAATGTTGTGATATTTTGAAAAAAAAATAATTTTAATTTTTTATTTCTCGGTAAGTTACTTATGGGAAAACAATTAATTAAGCTTTATTTGTACCTTGACCAAGAATAACAATGGCACAATTCGAAAAACTTTTTTTTTACACACTCACTCGCGCTATCAGTAAACTAACATTCGTTCTCAAAAACAAATTCACAACTTAAAGTTTTATTACTTGTTCGCTTGTTTCATGTAGTTTGAAATGTTTTTAGAAATAACAATGGCATAATAATAATAATAATATAATAATATTTGGCTGATTTATATAGCGCCATTTTTGTAAAAAATCACCTCAAGGGCGCTTTACAATTGTATATCTAAACTTACATTCTAACTAAACTTAAGTGATACATTATTTATGATCATTGTGCCACTATTATTTCTTGAATCCAAGTAAAAAAGTATAACATTGGAAATTTTTGCTTTTAAAGCTACATAAATATTGTAAATAATTATGCCGTTAATTGTACGGAAATAAAATGAATTCAGGAATATTTTTGCATATTAAATACAAAAACGTCAATTTCAGATTGGGTCATTATTATCGCTCAGGTGCGATATATTGATAGGTAAACAATCTCAAAATGACAACGAACGCGTCATATACATATTTATATGGTTTTACAAAGTGTACAGTTATTTGAAAGGTTTTGACTTATTGTTAAGGTGTCTATTTTCCACGAATCTACATTTAATTCACAGTTATGTGTGAATATTTGCAATTGAATAATCATTATTTGTATTATGTCCACGTGATTTAGTTTTTTGTAGAGCCTTACTTATAAACCTGGCATTTAGTTACGCCTAGGGATAGTGGTCGAATAAGGATGGGAATACCATCCTTAGTCTACTACTATAATAAGGATGATATTCCCATCCGTATTCTACCATTATGCCTAGGCGTAATATTATCCCAGGTTTATAAGTAAGGCCCTTAGAGTAATTAAACAAAAAATTTGGGCAAACTTTATTAAGACTTCTATCGTTTTATTTAAAAATATAAAAAATGTTATATATACCATTTTAAGCATTATGTTTGACTTTCTATAATAATGTTTTATAGTAACTATGTTTATGAAAATATTTTTAATAAATCACTAGCACCGTTTATATCTTTAAATATTTAAAGATTATTATTTAAAGATTCTCTATTTGGAAACCAGTATTTCAAACATTATTTCCGAAGGACTATTTTCCTTTGATAGGATACCGTTGACATATTATGTATCACATAGGACATGTGGCGTTCGAAGTGGCCGTCTTTGGCATTATTAATTTTAAAGGGAATCGGCCAGTGCTTAGTGTTCATAATGGAAATATCTGCTGAATATCATTGTGGTATTTTTTAATAAACTTTGGCACAAGTGTTGTATTAAAATAGTGTAGAAAAAAGCTACGTATATCGCGTGATTTGTAATAATTGTTGTTTGAGTTGATTTTCACAGATCCACAGAAAAAATAGTCATTTATAATTATATAACTAACATATTAGGCGTATGTATAGCCTGTGAGCTCGCCAATACATGACAGATGACATTAACATAACCATAGAAAAACATAGCAGTTGAGCTCTCAGAAGTAAAGCAACGTGAATGCAGCAATGCTTGAACTACATGTCAATAATATTCTAATAATAAATAATATTATTTGGCCATACGGAACTTTAAAGCACACCTTGGTTTAATTACTAATAGTATTTTATCGGTTAGGTAGGTGTATTTAAAAAAAATGTTGAGTATCTGAAAAAAGCACAAATAATTATGTTTTTGTAAATGATGTCAGTAGCGACACTCAGAGAGTGGCTTTGTGACGTTTTGACATTTTTTATAAGAAATTCATGGCGTAGCCGAAATACTGTTATAAAAACGAGGATGTTTTTGTTGATTGACGTTAGCAGGCGCTACCCAGTGGCGACTTTGTGACGTGAGAAATTATTTAAAAAAAGAGATTCATGGCGTAGCCGAAATATTGTAATTAAAACGAGGATGTTTTTGTTGATTGACGTTAGCAGGCGCTACCCAGGGGCGACTTTGTGACGTGAGAAATTATTAAAAAAAATAGATTTATGGCGTAGCCGAAATATTGTAATTAAAACGAGGATGTTTTTGTTGATTGACGTTAGCAGGCGCTACCCAGGGGCGACTTTGTGACGTGAGAAATTATTTTAAAAAAGAGATTTATGGCGTAGCCGAAATATTGTAATTAAAACGAGGATGTTTTTGTTGATTGACGTTAGCAGGCGCTACCCAGGGGCGACTTCATGACGTGATGAAATTATTAATTTAAATATTTTTTTTCATTTTACATAGCGTAGCCGAGATAAGAAATTGCGTGGTGTTTCAAAATTTAACCGTGTAGGTAGCCGCCTAGTTACAATATTATTTTTGTATTTGTATAACTCCTGTTTTATAATGTTTATGTATTTATCGCTATAAGAATTAAACTAAAGATAGTTTTTATTTTTAATCGCTATCCGTTTTTTAAATTATGTTTGTAACACTCAGTAATATTTATTTTTCAAGTATTCAATGTTATTTTTGCATTTTAATTAATATTGTTAATATAAAGCGTGTTTTTATTTATTCGAATTTACTAGACTGTTTTTATTACAAAAAATAAAAATGCATATTTCTCCATGTATTTTTCTGTAATAAACAATCTATTAAAATAATACACATCAAATTTCCATTGTCTGTTGATTTTATTTGCAATCTTCTTTTTTTTCGATGGTTAAAACTCTAGGAAATTTAAAGACAATAATTTTTTTACTGTCATATATTGGCGAGCTCACACGCTATACATAGCCCACATATTATGTACTTATATGTAGGTGTTGTATTAAAATAGTGTAGAATAAAGCTACGTATATCACGAAGTTAATTATAATTGTTGTTTGAGTTGATTTTCCTAGAACCACATACTAAAAAATTGCCACTTATATTATATTATTTATGTATTATGTAATTATATCTAGTTACAAATTGATGGTCAATTTTTGTACATTACCTATAAAAAAAAATCACTGCTCGCCACTGATGCCCTTTTAGGTGGGTACAAATAATTTATTCACACATGTGAAGTTTAAAACGCAAGTATGTGAAAACGGGACACCGTTTTTAATTTCATATGTTATTGTTAAACTACATATGTGTTCTATATTTAAATTCACAAACAAATACGTTAGGTTTAGAAGAGTTACACATTTATTTTTCAAAAATAAACTAATGACTATGGACGGTAGCCAGAATGGCGGGAAAATGAAAAGTTAAGTGTCTTTAACCATGATTAGTTAAGAAAAATATTGTTTGTGGCCAAGACGTAATATTTTTAGACGCGGACACTTCCGGATTTTAATATTTATCAAAGGAAAAATAAAATAAAATGTAAACAATTACTTGTAAAACATTTTAGTGTGGAATCAATATTTTAATTATGTTCTTTCTAAGTAAGCATTGAAAAAGTTGTTACTGTATATACTCTACTGTAAATACTTATGTATGTATGTAATGTAAAAGATACTTGTACCGTTAATTCTTGAAAATAAATAAACAGAGAAAAAAAAACGCGAAGAATATTTTTAAGAGGGGCAGCAAATCTACTCGTATATTATACATTTACAGGGTTTAGTATCTGTCAGATCATTTATACATTGCATAACATTCACAAGTTTACCCATGTTTGAGGAACATCCACGTTTCTACAAGTTAGGGTATTTATTTATAATATATACGGCCCAAGTCAATGAGACTCGTTCTTATACTTATCGATAGGGAGATATCACATTTTGAAAAATATTTTGAAGGAATAAAGGTCTATGAAATACTGTTACGAAAATATTTTTTTTGTTAATGGCATAAAAAATATTTTTAAATTTGTAATTTTGAATTCCCGCAAAAACCGTAATTTTATTGGCCACGCCCCTAATACGTCACGATCCATGTTTATTTGTTCCTGCCCATTCAAATTTGTTTGGAACATTAGCACGAATCTTGACATCACCACTGCCAAGGCCAAACATGTTGCGTTTTTCTAACAACGTATTTTTATTAGATTTCTTTTTTACATTTTTGTATGAAAACATTTTTCCACAATATCCATGTTGATTTTGAAAATACTATTTATTATTCTAAATCCATTTCATATATTTTTATGAGTATTCCCTATTATACCTGTCTTAAATTCATCTTTTGTAACCCTGCTATAGATTGGTTTCCCACACATTCGTTTAAAAGATCGCATTTCAACCGCTTTCATTCTAATTTCATCCTTCCCCTGCCAGTTTCATGTTTCACTTTTATAGATAAGTGTCGGGACTAAAACTCTGTTGTTTAGCTTCGATTGGCATATTTTTATTAGCAATAAGATGTTCAGCCCTACGGGATATTAGATCTTTAAAAATGTTTTCTTACGCGCGGTAAAAATTAGAGCATTAAATTGTACGGCAAAGTTTCTTGAAAATATTTGAAAAAAAAAAATAAAAACCAACCACTTTGAACCACGCGACGTCACTTGTTTATATTGATCAAGCAATGATAAGAGAGTTATGAAAGATGCTCAATATCCTCCGACTCTGTCAAACCAAATCATCGAAAGGGTCGAGAGTTTCAAATACCTGGGTGTATATGTTACAGAAAATGGCAGCTTTCAAAAAGAACTGGGAGTGCGGTTAGGAGTAGCAGGCGCCAGATTCAACAGTATGAGGGCTGTCTGGAGATCGGGTATTTACTCAGTGAAAACCAAATGACGCCTATATAACGCCTGCATAACACCTTTTCTCCTCTACGCATGCTTATCGTGGGCATCGTGGCACCTCACTAGGGCCCAAAACAGCAACATTCTGAGTTTTGAGAATAGGTGTCTCAGAATAATCTTGGGGGTGCGGTGGTTTGACTTTGTGAGGAATAAAGTAATAAGAGAACGGACGCAGCAAACTCCGGTGACAACTGTCGTCATATGAGGCGATGCGGTTAGCTAGGCCATATACTGCGGATGCCTCCTAAGAGCCGCAACCACGCTTGGCTACTTTACAAGGTATCAGGTTCTCTCGACGTCCTGGACGTCCACTGCTAACTGTTCTTTGGAAGTTTATGTCAGAACTTCGGGACGGGAACCTGACTTGGAAGGACGCAAAGGATTCGGCGGCCGATACAGATGTATGGAGGCTTTTTGTGGATATCATATGCTCCAACTAGGGAACAGACATGGAATGATGATGACGTAGGTATGTACTTTAAATTTACATTTACATAGTTGCGTAAGTGCAAAAAAACAGCTGTTTAAACGCAGCGTGGCTCGAGATGTGACCGTAAATACTATTTTGACTAGTAGTTGACATCATATTTATACATAATATGTTTGTCTCATACGTACCAGTGATGGTAATTATTGCGATTGTAATTTAATTTAATTAGCATGCTAAATTGATTAGCACAGAACGTGAAATGATTATCTGATTTTCCGGTGCCGAGATGGTGATACTTATTATTTTTCTTAGTGGTGGGGGTCAGTGCTCTGCAAGCTCCTGACGTCACTGCGCCCTGTGAAGACCTATCGTGACGGGTCTCCGTGAATAGTTTTCACCCTCCAAGTCTAGGTCAATATAGAACCTGGCTACTGTGTGGAAGGCGAGAGTTTAGTTTTCTTTCTCTGTTGCAACAAATTTAGATCATTTTAATATATTTTTAATTTTTACACACATTTTAAAGAAACTTTGACGTACAATTATATGCTCTAATTGAGTGCAAGAAAACACTTTTTATATCAAATTTTCCGTAGCACTAAACCTTGCTCATTGTCTCAGCCCTTTCAGAAGGTTTTACATAATTTATTCTCCCATTTTGGTTTCTGATTTTTTAACATTTGTCTCCTAAAATTGGAAAATCAGTATAATGAGCGATGAACACACGCTCACGAATATATAAGTAGATAAAATATATAAATACATGTAATTCTATCTATCCATTTCTGAACACCTTTAATTATTTGTATTATTCGCTTCGTGGTTCAATGGTCAGCGCGTTTGCTACTTTGCAAGAGGTTTTGGGTTCGATTCCCGATGTAGTTGACATAAAATATTTAAAAAAAAGTGGTTTTTCACTGGAATATTTCATAGTCCATCGACTGGCACCTGAAGCGTAAGACTGATCATTTTACCTTAGTGTTTTTTTTTTCTTATCAAGATGCATTGTGGATGGTTTACCAAAACAGAGCCCTATGTCCTATGCACTATTATTTGCCCATTAGGGTTCGATGATGATGATGATTTTATTTTTACTACTACTATCACGCCATTTCCCCGTAGGAGTAGACAGGGAGAATGGACCGCCACACACGTCTATCCTGGCATACAATCTTATCAATTATACTTGACTCAGATTTACACTTTCGCCTGATTTCATCATTCGTAATCCTGTCATACATTGATTTCCCACACATTCGTCTAAGAGATCGCATTTCAACCACGTTCATCCTTCCTCTGCCAGTTCCATGTTTCACTTCCATACATTATGTTGGGACTAAAACTCCGTTGTGCACTGCCAGTTTAGCTTCGATTGACATATTTTTATTAGCAATTACTGTGCTTGGTGCTCTGTTCATTTTGTTGCCCGCATTCCTTTCAACATCTTGTAAAATTTTTTACAAGAGGTAAAAAATAAATAAATAAACTTTTGGAATAACTTAAATGCAACGATAAAATTTTATCAAGATTCCAATAGAAATAATTTAAATTAGCATGTGGTTTTAGATGTTGCTATGCTATTGTAAATTCATTTTAAATTCGCAATGTTTATGCTTATAATTCCATCATTTATACACGTATACTACATCGATGATAGGTATTGTAAACAACGTGAATTAACTCTTTATCCGGGCCAAGGTCACTGGGGGAACCTTAACCCTTTGACTGTCACAATAATACAGGGAAAGAAACACTGACACAAAAATACCACCGTATGTGTTGATACCTCGTCACCACAGTATGTGTTCATCATTTTCGTACCGTGTACAATGTACATATAAGGAAATAAAACAAATGAATCGACGGTTTGATCATTAGTAACAGTTTAAAATCGAAAGTAATAGCAACAGTTTTAAAAACATTTATTTATTTTATTTCAGATAATAACAATAGTATTTCAAGCACGAATAGTAATAAGAATGCATCTTTGGCCAGAATTGTAAATAATTATAACACGTTTTTGCTGAAATAGATATATATTTCCTCACGTTAAGTATATCACGCGGAACATATTATGTACGAATATATAAAAAAAAAACATATCTAATAAAATCCTTTGCCAGGGATTCTCTGAACAGTTAACGAAATCTCCGTAAATAGAACTGTCGATATGTTCTTACAGCAAATGCAAGCATTCAAAAGACAAGCGGTATTATGTGTTATCACTCCTGGCTTAAATATTGCCATGCCTTACCATGCCTACTGTAATTTTGAATAATTTCTAAGATTTTTAAGGTTAAGTTCAATCAATGTACCTTTGTATTTTTAATATCAATCCATAAGGGCTTCCGTAAGCCAGTTGATTGGTCTAAAAAAATGATTAGGTTTTAAAAAAACGATTTTTTTAGGACAGTAGATACATTACATGCAAATGTTTTTTTTATAACAAAAGAATGCGACGTATTTGAAACACTTCAGAACAATACTTATTATTCACGGCCATACTGTCAGTATTATGCCTGTGTTACACAAATCAGAAAATTGGTCAAACCAAATTTTGACCCGGAAATAATTAACGCCATATAATACAAAAACTGAGTGAAATTTTGGATTCGAATTTTGAATGCTAACATTTACAACACGCCCTTATTATGAAATAAGAATCCAGTCAATTTCGGAATCGCGATTTTTTTTCTAGTACAGAATCACTAAAACAACAAAAGTTGTCAATTTAATTTATAAGACGTCAAACCAAACAAAAAAAACAAAAACAATGCCATACATATGAAACTATAAATTGAAAAACCCTATAAAATAGCTATGTAATTTCTGACTAATTAATTATTTTTGCTTTTAAAATAGAAGAAAAATCTTGGATGAGTGTTTTTGGAGCGAGGAGCGATGGCTGACTGATGTGAAAATTCTGACTAAGGAAATCAAATGGAAAAAAGGCCATCTTGAGTGATTGATGCGTTCGATTCCTGGGAAGGTCAACATGAAATATTTGTTAATAAAGTGGTTTTAAACTGCAATATTTCAATGTCCCTGGACTGACACATGAAGCGTAAGACTGACTAAAGAGATAAAGATCTTCCTGTAACAGATGATCGAGATCACTGCATTTACTTTTCCAACGCAGTGCCCTATGTACCCAAAATTTCAACTTTGGGGTAATTTTTAACGAGTGGTAAATAACTCACTATTAGAAAATGGGAGTGAGTCAAGTTGTGGCAGAGCGGGGTTTGAACCTCGGACATTTAATCCGCGAGTCTGCGACGCTAGTCACGGGACCACAACCCGGTTGTTCTGATTTCTGATCCGTGTAGTGCGGCCACCAGTTATATATTTCTTTACCAAGAGCAAAGTCAACGTTTAAAAATTGTGTGGGTTGTGTGTCTAAGTAGAATTGTTGAACTGTTCAATGTAAATAAACCATATGGTGCGACCGGATGTTCAGTCCTATAACCAAGAAGTTAGGAAAACCTGTTTTGTATATTACCCAAAAATGTCGTTTTGATATTAAAAGACATTCCAGTCAAATTTATTTTGGTATAACGTAAAAATATAAGCATTATATAATAATGCAACAGCGCGTGCAGCGGCTTGCAAATCAGTACAGTGTTGATTTGGATTTATTTTTTACCTCGCCGCTGATTATCAAATCCAAAGTTCTGGAAAAGAATCAGGAATAATTCATAGATAACGCTTTTATAATTTTTTAATGAAATATGCCATTTTACGTTTATTTTTAATGGAAATTTTACAAAACTTGGTTTGCGGAAACCTTACACTATATAATGTAACAAATACCATAACAATACAATTTGGGTCCTTTTCACAAAATGGTGTACAAAACAAAAAATAAGATAAATATTTGTTTGTTATATGTTTGTTAAGTCGGGTTGTGGTCCCGTGGCTAGTGTCTCGGACTCACGGACCAAAGGTCCGTGGCTCGAATCCCACTCTACCCCAACTTGATTCCATTTTCTGATAGTGAGTTATTTACAACTCGTTGAAAATGGCCCTCAAAATGAAATATTTGGGTAAATCATAAGAACGCAAACATTTCTTTTTATGAAAAAAAAAAATTATGTTGTTAAAAATTATAAAAGCTATGAATTATTTCTTTCATATTTTCGTTCAGAATCACCTTTATGTACAATTTTATCTTCAATCTTGTACTTTATATTTGTGTATATACGAGTACTATTTGTTTTAAGCATTATTTTAAAGCCCTAGGAGCTTTTATGAATAAATGACAAATTACTATGAAGATAAAGAAGCTATTGTTCATCAATATGTCCATAAAACAATTTTTCGTTCCCTTTCATATATTTGTTATTTAACAATATTTTGAGTTTGCCCAAATTTTTGTAGACAAGGACTGGATTCAACTCCCTGGGGAGCTGTTTATATTAACATATTACAACAGAGATGAAGAACATTTAAGAAAATGTAATATAGACGTCTTTATTATTTGTTAGTTATTACTGTATACTAATATCTTTTATAGATTGAGATTTATTTACTACATCTTTGAACGTTATTTACAAACCCGTTTTTTTTTCATAACGCTTATTTTGTAGTAAAACCTAATTTTCATACTTTCCTTCGAAGAGTTTTTTTCTTCTTAGTAACTGTTATTTAGTTTAATTTACCTTTTATTATATTCAAACAAACACACAAACACACAAACAAACAAACAAACCATCACGCCGTTTCCACGTAGGGGTAAGCAGAGACTATAGAACGCCATATCACTCGATCTTGGCATACAGACCTCGCTTCCTCTACATTTATACACCTTCTCATGCACGCACGCTGATTATTCATATTTATATTATATTCTTTTTTTTTTGTTTATAAATAACACATACAGTACAAACTAAAATTAAGGCATACATAGTGTAAAAAATACGTAAGAGAGACTCTTGTTAAAGTAGTAGGAGAATCCTGCCCCGGAAAACCACTTCGGAGACATAGAACCTTAAAGTAATAAACTAATAGAGTCGCCCAGATGGAGAAAAACCATTCTATGATTATTGATCACGAAGTAAGCTTCAGGTTACAACAATACAACGGGTCGTAGGTACTTAAGTTGAGAATTTCAAGTGCAAATCGAATCCGTTCATTGCACCTTCGTTGTTAAACTAAAAACCAAACTAAAGACAAGCCAAAAATTTGGAACGCTTTTGTTTTATGCAATAAAGCTTAAGGGCTTCTCTAGAGAATTATTACTCTGAGCATGGGACAGATCAGCATCCAGAGAGATGCTTTTCAGTACAGAGGTAGCTTTTTGAACATGTGTATTGGAATATGAAACAGACTACGCTGACGCTGTCTTAGGTAATTATCAGGATGATACAAACGCTCATCATAATCTCGTGATTATCGACAATGCCGCTTAACAAACGATAAAAATGTGTAGTCAAATACACATTCCTTCTAGTCTCTAAGCTGGAGTAGCCAAGCATACCCTGGAGAAACTTGGTCGGGTAGAGTCAAGGATAAAAAATTCGTAAAGTTCAAGTGTTTCCGGTTGAAACTTGAGTTTAAATATCAATATATTCATATATGTAAAAAACATCACCTATTGCCTCTGCAAAAACGTCGTGAAATAGCGGATATAATTTATTTACTAAAAATTGCCTCTGGTTCAATCGACTATCCTGAACTACTTTGCAAACTTTCTATCAACGTTCCTTTCTAAGTTCTAAGAAATAACCTTCTTCTTCACAGACCTCAAGTTTCATCTAATTATAGGCAAAGTTCATATTTATGGCGAACTTTTAATAATTTTAATGTAATAAATAAATCATTAAACCTATATTTATTTACAAATAATCTTAATGACGTACGGCGTTTGTTTTCGAAATAATTCGTAATATTTTTTCGTTTCTTTTGGATTTACATTAAATTACTATTCATTTTATGTTCGATAATCTCTTTTAACTTACTGTGATGCTACTTGTGAAAACCTGTAATTGGCTTATTTGTTATTCGTTATATATATAAGATAATTATAGCTGTTGGTTATCAAAATAAATAAATAATACCCGCCTCGCACTCTCTCATGTTTCCGGATATCAAATGATTCGCAAATTCCGAGTTGTTGTTGTCGAGACATTTTGTGTGTTCTTTGATTCTAATTTTAAAGTTACGTAAAGTTTTACTAATACAGAAATTTGGGCAATTTGAACATTAGTATTCTTAGTATTCTTAGAGGTGGGGGTCAGTGCTACGCAAGCTCCTGACGTCACTGCGACCTGTGAAGATCTTTTGTGACGGCAATTTGAACATATGTTATATGCTTTAATTTATAAACATGAATGGATGTTATACCCTTTCATAATATGATGAAAGTACCCATATGAAATTTGAGACAGACACTCCTTGTTGAATTGATGTACTGTTGTACTGTTGTACATTTATAATGTTTTTAGTTTAGCTTTTTTACTACTTTTTTCAGTTGGATACAGTTTTTATTTAAAGTCTTGTCTCTTATTCATATCCAGTAGTGCATAAGGAACACAAATCATATCCAAAATGCAGCGTATCTCGATCATCTGTTTCATGATGGAAAAGTGATCAGTCTTATGTTTCAGGTGCCAATCCAGGGACAATGGAATATTGCAATGTGGAGCAACCTTTAAAACTAATGTTCCAAGCCCTCTCTGCAAGGAATCGAATCCGGGACCTCAAGCAAAATAGGCATAAGCGCCAACCACTACACTACGAGGTGGACTAATCTACATTCGATCCCTTTTTTAGGATTTTCAGTTGAAAAAAAAATGGTGTAATAATTTATTTATTATTGATTTCAATAATTCTAAAATTTTGTGTATTTTATTATATATGCAACTAAATTAGTATAATTTGTATTTTAATATTTATTTTTGATTATGTTTTATGTTATCTCTTTTATAATGTTATCATTTATCGTTTTATTCTTTATTATAAATAATTTATTTTTCAGGATTGTTTATTCTATTGCATCACATGTTATTGTAATTTATTTTATTTTACTATGTTTTTTTTATTTTTTAAAATTATTATGGCTTAACACGGGCACAGCCTAAAAAGCCTTAATAAGTTCATGAATCTGTAGGCAAGTGTAATTTTGAATGAATAAATAAATATTCATTTTTTCATATATTTTTTTATTTACTCATTCAAAATTACACTCGTGTACATATTCAAAAAAATATTATAGCTCTTTCGGCTGTGTCCGCGTGAAATCATAATATTGAACAATAAAAAATAAATAGTAAAATTAATTAAAAAACACAGTCACCGTGGCGCAGTTGGTTAGACGGCCAACTGTGAAACTGGCGTCGCGGCTTCGATTCCCGCATGTTGCAAGAAAAAAATTCAAGAAAGATTTTTTTCTAAATTTGTCTAAGTGTTGTAATGTATTTTTTATTACCTCCTTCCAAATCCCCTCTATCCCACCTGCTGACAAGCCTCAAAATAAAGGCTAATCGGATTATTCCTTTTTAAAAAAAAATATGTGATGCAATAGAATAACAATCCTGAAAAAAAGTATAAGCAATAAATAGTTAAATTCCAAAGAAGATAACGTAAGAAAATGTGAAAAATAATCAAATATAAATATAAATGTGTATAATATAAATTATACACATTTAGTTAAATACGTAATCAAATATACAAAATAATAGTATAATTTTATTCAATAGAAAATAATACAAAACCTAATTGAAATGATAATTAAGATAGTTGCTACAAACTCACTCGATTAAATAAGAGTACTTATTAATGTGCCAAATAACAGTAAGTACTAAATTAAATAATACAAACATAAACAATAAAATAACATAAAAATATCAAGATACATAAAAAGCAAATAAAAGTATGGAAGGAAAGCAAATTAGTCGATTTCAGCTAATCTTGAATTTTAAAAAGATTGACAACCTTGTCCCTATCGATGTGCAGCAGCCAATTGCAAACATTTTTCTTAAATACATTGGCACTTTGGAGTTCTTTATGGTATAAATGAAAAGATATGGTATTGAAGGTATGATATAATCTTCTATCTAGCTATCTATCTATCTATAAATATAAAAATGAATCGCCGTGTTGTGTCTCGCAAAAACTCGAAAATGGCTTGAGAGATTTACGTGCGGTTTTTTGCAAAGTTTCCCAATTTACGTCCTCAAGGTTTACAAACAATAACATCTTTAATATATTGAGTAGAAAAAAGTTAGAAGCATATTTGTGTTTTCATCGATTTTCCAGGGTTGCATTTGTCTAAAATACATATATTGAAAAATTCGGAGGATGTTTTTTTTTGCGTAAAAAAAGTTTGTATTTTAACGTTTACAATCAACAATTATTTTTAAAGGATACTAAATTAAATAATTTTCTTACAATTTCTTAATTTCTACATATTAAGTTATATTTATTGGATTTTTAGTAATGCCTTAATAATTTTATCTAACTTTTCATACATTTTTGAAAAAAGAATTCTTACACGAAATGCACCACTGTTTGTAAGTAGACCAGATTTTGACAGTTGCAAAAAAAATAAATTATTTCAAAACAATTAATTGATGTTTTGGAATTCAACCATAAGCAAGTATCTAAGTACCTACTTATTAATGAAAAGTCTTTTTCCTTTACCGGACAGTTTTTGCACGCTTTTTCGACACAATGAGTCATTTTTCTTTTCATTCTTTTGGTTTCGAATTAAATGTCAAAGTCACGTCATAACCTGGCTGGCGGTTAAAGAATGACTTAATTCGCGTTGGTCATAAGTTGAGTGTCATAATTTTAGAAGGCTCAGGGTAAAACGCGGTCTGACTATTCTTCATTAACACGCATTTACGTATTTTCTCCATAGATTATGGCACTAGAGTAGTGATTTTTGCAGAAGTTTGATTTGAGCACGATGAGGCCTCTTAACCAACCACATGTGGAGATAAAACGAAAAACAAACCTTTATTACGAATATATAAACAGCTTAAAAAAGTCCAAAATAAATCACGTGTATAATTAATTACGAAAAAACTGTTTGTTCAACCAGCTAATAGCATGCAAGCCAACGTTCTGGCAGGACAAAGTCTGTCGGGTACGCTAGTTATATAATAAATGTAGAGATATGGTATTGAATATATGATATAATACGGGAAATTTCTAGTAAGTAAAAACTAGAAGCAAAAACTGTCTGTCTGAAAAGGAAGTAAAATGTTAAAAAAATATTAAAAAACATTCTTATGTTATGCCCACGAAACCTTAATACTATTTTAGGAAGCGCGAAATTTCTTCTTTGTAAATGTCAAAAAAATTAAATAATGAATGGGTGCTCGCGTGATACCAAATCAACTTGAATATCATCGCGTAATCAGAATAATGAAAGTAGATTTCTTCTTTCAGCTTTTTGCCTTCACTATCTTGGATTTCCTTAGCGTGACCTGATAAATAAATGTCAGAAAACAGATCAATATGAACCGGAGATTTTAAATGGCAGGTCAATGCTAGAGCTGCGTCTACATGGTTTACAATCAACTTTATGGAGACGATTAATAAAAATAGATTAAACAAAACATTGAAAAAGAAATTTGAAAAAAAACATCACCTTTCTCAACACAAACACTTTACCAGTATCAAAAATGGCCAAACGACCCTATAACTATTTTCGAGAAATCACTAAAATCTGTAGTGGCACTTTTTAATTGAAATATTTAGAAAAAATATGTTTTATTGGATAATATTTTGTACCATTAACACTTAGAACAAATAACCTAAAAGTTAACATAACAAAAAACGCTTTTTTTATCAAGTTTAAAAAAAAAAAGGAATATTTGCCCAAATATTTCATTTTGAGGGCCATTTTCAACGAGTTGGAAATAACTCACTATTAGAAAATGGGAATCAAGTTGGGGTAGAGTGGGATTCGAACCACGGACCTTTGATTCGTGAGTCTGAGACGCTAGCCACGGGACCACAACCTGATTAAAATATGCAGTTGGCCACTTACTTATAAACCTGGTATAAAGTTATAGCTAGGAATACTTTTATACAAAGACTTCTTTACTCAGTAATTCACTAATTGATTTTAAATCCCGTTACTTTTCCTGGTCTATTTTTTTATTATTTACTTATTTTTGTTTTTGATTACTTTTTTGAAATGCATACATATTTTTAAATTTGGATTTTAGGCCAGAGCGTTTTTAACAATTTGACATCCATCGAGCAATAAGGTGGTTAATAGGTTATCTCATTAATGTTTATAAAAAATAACAATAATTTTTGATAATCATTGTTCAATAAGTCCACTCATATTCACTACACATTGTCACATACATACAATACTCACACACCCATACGCAACCTATACATTATACATACCATATAACACACACCCTTACACGCAATATATACATACTACCCCTCACTAACATCTACAATAATAACACTGATACACTAAAAGAAGTAGTTAGCATAAATATTTTTTTTGTTTTTTTTTTATTTATTAAATATTTACAAAATAGTATTTAATTAAAGTCCTGCTGAGTTGCATGCGTACAACTTTTTCTTCTTCTTTTATTCTTTTCTCTTATTCTTCTTCTTATAAATTGCATCGATTATTCACACTGACTTAACCTACATTAATAATAATTTGACTTGAAAAACATTACATATTACACTATCAAAAATGAAAAACTTTCACTGAAAAAACTTTTTTCTGTTAACCATAATTTGAGCAAACGTCTCACGCCTGTATTTAACTCAGTATTTTTATTATTGTTTGGTAACATCTTAAATATTTTATGTATAATGAATTTCAGTGTCCTTTTGCCATATTTATTGCAATATCTAGGAACAGCTAGCCCTTCTATACTCGTAAACCTGGTGTTGTAATAATGTACCAACTTGTGTTTATACTCGGAGTGCGACGCATGCTGACAAATTAATTTGTACCAAAGTAGAGCCCAACAGATAGTTTATTTACAGATTTATACATCAATGATATTTAAATATTGTGTCTCTGGCGGTTTACATCTTTATGTAGTAGCAATTTGGTCATAGAATTTTGCAAAGTTTAAATAAAATTGATATTAGTTTCACTTGAAAACCCCCAGGAAGTTATAGCGTATCGTAAAATTGATTCAGAGAGAGATAAATAAATAATTCGTAAAGTATTAACAGGGACTTGATGTTTTAACATACACATTCTATTACTTATTGCTCTTAATCGCTTACACAATTTTCTAGTATGTACATCTCATTTAAAATTACAATCTATAGTGAAACCTAAGTAAACATACTGCTCAATATTTTCAACATTTTCACACATGCACGGTTGCATAGTATCACTATGGATACACGTATAGTTATGTGATAACATTGACGATGTTATGTGAGTTTTATAGTTCGGTGATCTTATGTGCATAAGTTTGGTTGTCTTTGAGTTAATTATTAAACCTGCGTCATGGGACCATTTTTGCAGGTTTAAAAAGTCTTCTTGCAATAATTATATTATAATAAAAGTTATCCTCATAATGTAATTGAGACTAACTAACTAACCATCACGCCATTTCCCCAGAGGGGTAGGCAGAGAGGATAGAACGCCACACCACTCTGTCCTGGCACACTTCCTTTGCTTCCTTCACATTCATACATCTTCTCATGCACGCACGTCGATTATTCCGACTTTTCACATGACCACTTTCAAGAATTTGTTGTACTTGATCATGCCATGTCTTTCTCGGCCTTCCTCGACTTCTACAACCAGACACATTCGCATCATAAATCTTTTTAGCCGTTCTTTCATCATTCATTCGCTCCACATGACCGAACCATCGCAAAAGACCTTTCTTAATTTTGTCGATAATGCTTAACTCAGCCTTGCATTCTGCTCTAATTTCGACATGAGACACATTTTATAAATATATTTCTACCGACATATTGAAACCATTGTATAAATTCTATAATCTGTTTGGTTTTTATGAGAAAAATAAAATCAAAATAAACATAGAAATCCTCAATACGTATTAAATACTACCAAAAACCATTAAAAATAATTTGCACCTATATCATTAAACAGCTATTATTGTGAGTATATAAGGAAACTTTGTAAATATTTAAGTGAGTTTGATAATGTTATAACAAGACAAAACGAGTCACATATATATATATATATACATATATATATACACATATATATATATATATATATATATATGTTTAAATTAGAGTAGAATTATATACAATAAAATAGAGTTTGCAGTGCTTGATATTAGACAGCAATATTTACTGAGAGCAGTGGTGGTCACTCACATTAACAAAGATATACTTCCATCAGTTGCCTATCAATATGAGACTCGGAGTTCCAGTAACGATCTGATTTCTCGACAAATGGTTAGAACTTCCTTAGCACAGAGACAATACTCCTACGTAGGACAAAAGCTATATAATATAATGCCAGAGTCATGGAAATGTTGCAAGAACCACAAGCTAAAGAGGTTGCTGACTACTTTCCTTGGAGAAATTGGTCGCAGGGAGTCTGAGGGGTTAATGGTGGCTGTTAGATGGCCAACACATGTTTTAATTTAAATAGTTAATATATATTTTTAGTTTTTTACTGATTTAATTTTTAAGATCCTCATGACTTTTTAACTCGTTTTAACTATGTATTTATTTTTTAAAATTTTTATTACATCTTTTACTTTATTTTTTAATATGCTGTTTTTTTTTTTCTTTCTTTAAATATGCTTTTTGCTGTACAACATACATTAATTTTTTTATTATGACTTTAAATATGTTTCTTACTATGTATTCTGTTTTTATTTCGCATTTTACTGAGTTTCAAAATATTTTTAAAGACATATTTATATATTTTCATGGTTTTTACTATGTTTTCACTGCATTTATTACTTTTTTTTTAATAATTTTTTTTTGCTACGTTTTTTTACTATATTTTTACTATGTTTTTATTACATTTTTATTATGTTTTTACTACAATTTTACTATGTTTTTATTACATTTTACTATGTTTTTACTACATTTTTTACCATGTTTTTACTCCATTTTTTACTTTGTTTTTCACTTTGTCCTGTATCTTTATAACTGTTTCTATAAATTGATTACTGTTTTTTATATTTTTTTGACTGTCTTAGAACGGGGTAAATAGCTCTAGTTAGACAGTCAAAGCAACTTTACATAAATTATAATTTTGTGTATGTAATATAATGATAATAAATAAATAATAAATGAATAAATTTATGTTTTTTTTATTTTTTATTATTGCGCGATTAAAAAAAAACATTCGTTTTAAAATGGCAAAATCGTATGATTTCCTAATTTTGCGTTCGTTTTATCAGACTACAGCCTTAAGTCGGAAGCATCAATGTACCAGGTATATTTTCTTTAAATATAGGTCAAAAGGAGTGGTCAATTCATTACCTCAATCAATCAGTTCTTTCGGTTAACTAGAAAGCTCAATCGAAATCAATTGGCCGTCAGTATACGTTATTTAACCGCATCCTATCGTTTATATGAGGCTATAAACATTTATTTACATCACAAAAATTTAACCCTTAATGACAATCGTTTTTAGGAAAGTGGTTTTATTTAGTACTAAACGTGGTATCTTGATGGTTTGCAGTAACAGATGGAAATCTAATACTCTCGTCTCAGAAATGGGATAGCATAGAAAGTCTCAGATATCTTTTAACAAGGAGTATACGTTCCATGTAATACCAAAAAAACCGTGAAAATATATTTTTTTAAAATGAACAATGGTGAATACGTATCTGAGTATAAAAATCAATAGGGAAATATCACGTACGACGAATACCGATAAAAATATACGAAATGGATTTCTAATAATTATTGCACTTTCAAAACCAATATGGATATTGTGGAGATTTTTTTTTATAAACAGAGTGTCCCAGAAGTCGACGTCAAGCCGGAAACTGATGATAGGGCGGGCAAGCCAGGCTAGTTATGAGAAAACTGTTTTAAAAAAATCTAAGTTTTGTATTTTTTAAAGTATGAGCAACAGTTTCTCGTCGTCCTTTGCTAATTGTTCGTCGGCAATTTATGTCAGAACTACGGGACGTGAACCTGACTTGGGAGGCGCACAGGATCTGACAGCCGATAGAGATGCATGGAGGCTTTTTGTGGACACCAAATGCCCCAACTCGGGAGCGGACATGGAATGATGAAGTTATTTTACTTACTAGGCTTATAATGTTTATGTGAAACTCATAGTGAAAAATCGTTTTCACGATTTTTAAATGTAATTTAATGTTTCAAAGTTGTTGTTTATTTTTTAATAAATAAAAGATATAATTAATAAAACACTTCTTATTATCGGCATAAAAAATATTTTTATATTGGTAATTTTGAATTCCATTCTTTGCTACATAGTTTAATGTTCTTTTTGTTCAGTTTCTTGTATTTATGTTTCTTCATGTAACTGTTGTAATTGGCTTAGGCCGTACAGTACTCACATTATAAAATTGCTATTAAGAAATGGATAGTGGAGGTGGGTTGTACACGGATCGATGAGTGGATCGAGCCAAATAGGTAAAATGTACGTACTGTTTATGAAATTTGGTCTGTTGGTCTATATAAATTGGTCGTGTTTTTTATGATTATTTTTGTTAATATTGTTTATTATGTTAATGATAATTAGGTTAGTTAGATTAATTACGTTTTTTTATTATTGTTATTATGTTAACTTTGTTAAAAAACTAATTTAAGGCATGTTTCACATTTTGTAAAATGTTTCCCTCGACACGGGACAGTGAGGGAAATTTATTTTGTATAAAAAAAAGAATACGAACAATGCAAAAGTATAAATAAAAAAATATGTCCTCAATTTCGGTTGAGATATCATATAAGGGTTCGTCCCTTATTATTCATATTTTCCATTGTTTGTGAACTCGGATAAATTAAATGAAAAAGCAAACTAATAAGCCCATGAGTTAGAAACTCACATGTGTGATCATATAAGGAGGTTGTAGAGAAGTGTTCTAATAAGTTCTTTAAAAGGATTAGAAAGTAGAAGTATCTTGTAAGAACGCTAAACACCGTTCTCATTAGATCATTAGCACACGTACGTAAATAGCATACATAAGAACGACGCACGTTAACAAAAACATATAAACATTATAATCGTCATTAAAGTTAATTCCGAGTCATTAATTCTTCTTCATTCTAATCCGCAATTTCTCCATCTTCACAGACTCATATATACATATACTGCCCAAGCAGCAATCCACTATCAAATATGTATCTTTCTTTAAATTGTTGGTGCTTGAACTGTTTTTTTTTTTCTAGAGTCTTTATTAAATAAAATATACACATTATTACAATATTAATACATTATAAAGAAAACAAAGTATTAAAATATATTTTGTCCCGATAAACTATTCAATAATAGTCTGTAATCGGGTGCTTAGACATTAGTTTTAATCAATAATCAAATAAAAAGAGTACATATTTAATACTGCAAAACAATGAACATACAATAAATTAAAATAATGAACAGATAAAAATAGATTGAAGAAATATATTTTTTTAAAGTAAGAAAATAGAGTAAAATAATACAATTAAAATTAAAGAATAGCAATTTACTTGAATATATTTTAAATATAAGGAAAAAATTAAACACGTATATAAATAGTTTGTGCTCATAAATGTAATCAAAACAAGATAAAAAATAAAACACAGTAAATCGAAAATAGAAATAATAAAAAAATTAAAAGAACCCATTAAAATTAAAATCTAAAAAGTGTAAATAAAATGAGAAAGAAATAAAAGAAAAGGTTGACGTAAGAAAATAACAAAAATGTGTTCAATGAGAGATAAAAAAATGTTTTACATAAATAATAAATTAATATGGGAACGTTCTTTCTACTAACCACTTACGTAATAAAAACATTATTTTATTTTTACTATGACATGTTTTCATGTCATGGTTTTACAAATAAAACGAAATAACTTATTATGCGATACAGGATTTTTTATTTACATCTATATTTTGTGACTTTTGTGCCATATTTATTATTATATTATTCTCTTTATATCCAGAATCATCATTCATCCTCAGAACTATAAAGGATTTTGAATCAGTTAAAATAATTAACTCTTATACATACATATATCATATATCCTTGGTTAGAAGCCAATCAGAGTACAACTCTGCCATATGGTCCCATTTTAACAAAATTCACACAAATAATGTTGAAAGAGTTCAACAAAAAAATTTAAAATTCATTAATTTCAAATTGCATTTATTTATTTATACTTTTACATTGTTTGTATTATTTTTTTTATACAGAATAATGTTCCCTTACTGGGGTGTCCCGTGCCGAGGGATATATTTTACAAAGTGTGAAACATGACTTAGATTAGCTATTAAACAAAGTTAACATACTAATAACAATAAAAAAACGTAATTAATCCAATTACCATAATTATCATTAACATAATAAACAATAAAAAACTAAAATAATCATAAAAAAACATAACCAAAATATGTAGACCAATAGAACAAATTTCATAAACATATTCCTATATAAAAAGTTAACTACTTGTCTTTGTTAAATTCTTTGAATTTAACTACTCTGTAGGATCGCAGGACAGTAACATACATAATATTTTTATATAAAATCATTAATTCTGAATTCGATTGTTCAGAACTCCTGGATTTAATACATATTAACACACCAACACGTAGAACTTGACAAAATACTCTATATTATTGTGACCCTTCTCAAACCAAAAATCTTTTGTCACTCACCTATATCGCGTATACACAGACTAGGAAATGAATGTACCTCTCATATTGACATTTTTAACTTGAGTCTCTGTGAATTCAAATCATCTCTTTATAAGTATTTTATGATGTTATATAGTAACGATTAACGATTAATTTGCAAAAGCTACTTATGCTAATGATCGGCGGTTAACTCGTTTTATGTTCATAATCTTCCGACTTTTTTATGTCTTTTGTATGCTGACATAGATATACTCTTTTTATTTTTGTATTTTTTTTTCTTTTTATATATTCATATTTTAATATTGTTTTTTTTTTTTTTTGTACAACTGAACTAATTATAAAGTTGTATTTTATATTGTAAAAGGGACTTGAGCCGTATAATAAATAAATATGCTTAGGGATATGGAGTCAAATTCTTTAGCAAGATCCATCAGAATGTAATACAACCCAGCCAATGTTATGTATTAGATAATATTAGTGAATATAACCATATTTGAGTTTGTCTAAATGTTTGTAGACAAAATACTGGATTTCACCCCCTTGGAAGTCATTCAGATTAACTTGTAATAGAGATGGAGAATACCTTAAAGAAGAGAATATGGAAGTCTATGCATTTACAGGGCTTATGACCTATCATTGGCTGGTTTCAGCGGCCACTTTACACACTATGTACCATTCACCATTTTGCCTATGTTTGAACATCATACTAACGTGTAGAGTGAGTTTATAGAAACCATATCTCAATTATCATTTCAATTATGTTTTTGTATATTATTTTTCTATTGATTTCAATGATACAATTATTTTGTTTTTTTTTTCAATACTTTATTTTACTATTATACTTTTGTTTTACTATTATACTTTTATTTTGTTGATTTCAATGACACCGATATTTTTTATATTTGATTATGTATGAATCTAAATTTGCATAATATATAATTTGCATTTTAATATTTACGTCTAATTATCTTATTGATTGATTTGGTGTTTATTTTGTTGAACTCCATATTTAAAATTATAGTATTAGATATCAAACACTGATTTGAGTCTACTGAACACTTTATTTTATTTTTACAAATATAAAAAATATAAAAACGAAAATTTCGTGACAATTGTTTCGCCTTGTTTTCGAGTGATTTAGTGTTAGATAATTTGAGTCTTACCATTGTTTTACTAAGTTCAAATCTTAAAATCTTGTTTAAATAAACAAGAAAAAAATACATAAATGACTTTACATCCTATAATATTATCTTGTTTTGTGTTTTTATTTTGGCTCTTAAAATTATATGAAAAAAATAATAAAAGAGAAAATAATAAATGAATAATTGAATAATCGATCCATTCGATTTTAAAACCGGTTCCTCTCATCACTACTTGTAGTACCGTATCAAAAGCTGTCACAGACCGTTTTGTGAATAGTCAACCTGCTGTGGACATATAGGGACTCTGACTTTCCTACGAAATACGTATCTCTCTGACTAGTGAGCTACACATTGACGGTGGATTGCGGCGATGTTATTTATAGGTCATTCCGTACTTTATTATTATTTAATTATTTAATATTAAATTAAAAAATAGAAGTAGGTCCCTTTTTTTTCTCTCAACTCTAGGTAGGTCAGTGTAGTAATGAAATTCGACAGTTAAGAACCATCTTTATTTTATTTGTAAATGTATTACATATCGTGGTTATATTGGCAAAAATCGTTAACTTGAAAATATGCAGATTTGAGTTATTGATGCAATTTTGTTTTTAACATTTTACAAACTGGCAAAATAAACAAAGTCATAATATCTGTAGTTATAAAAATAAATTTAAGGTTAAGTCGTATACTCGGTATTTTATTCAGGCTAAAAGATTTAAATAACTTAATATAACATTAATTAACGGAAAAAAAAAAAAACATGTTTTTTAATTTTTATAATAATCAAGGGTGTAAACAATTATAATAATCTTCCTAATGAACTAAAAACTATTAAAAATAATATACCAATAAATAAATTTAAAGTTAATGTAAAGAAATTTTTTGAACTCGTGTAAAAACAACATTAAATTTTAATTAGTATGAATGTATTATTGTTTTGTGTTTTTTATTTATATATCCTATGTTTTTATTTTTCTTTTCATGTACTCGTATTCAAAATTATATAAACTCTTATAAATAAACAACTAAAACAGTGTAAGTCAAGAGTTAGTCTCTTTTTTGGAGAGTTACAGTGATAACATTTATTAGATTTGTAAAAGTAGAAATGTTTATAATTTTCATGTACTTTTTATGAAATTTATTAATAATAAATTTAAAAAAATGAGTACTTTATATCTTACTATATTTAAATAAGATATAAAAAAGTAAAATTGGAACAAAACTTAAATGCTTGATTTCTCAAAACAGAGATTTGAGAGTTAAAGTTTTTTGCCAGTATACCCATGATCCATGATATATGTATATTATACATATATGACAAAAGGACACTGCTTTAAGGAAATATCACATACTACGAATACTGATAAAAATATATGAAATGGATTTAGAATAGTTAATTGTATTTTCAAAATAAATATGGATATTGTGGAGAAATGTTTTCATACATAAATGTAAAAAATAAATTTAATAAAAATACTTTGCTAGTAAAACGCGGCGAGTTTGGCCTTGGTTGTTGTGACGTCAAGGTTCGTGATAATGTTTTAAACAAATTTTAATGGCCAGGAACAAATAAACTTGAATCGTGACGTTTAGGGGCGTGGCCAATGGAATGACCGTTTTTGCGGGAATTCTAAATTACAAATTAAAAAATATTTTTTATGCTACTGACAATTGGCAATTAAATTTCTTTTACTGGACAGTATTTCATATATATTGCGTATTGCCTTAAAAATGTAAAAAAAGTGATATTTTCCTATTCAGTATACCTAAAATATGTAACATGTTACCAAATAATTTTAAGAACAGTGAGGCAAATACAGGAGTGAGACGTTTGCTCAAATTATGGCTAATGGTTTTTTTTTGTATTAATGATAATTTTAATTACTGATAATAAAATAAAATACAAAATATGGTGAAATGTGTAATTTTTATAAACACAAATTATTGAGTTGTATGCTTACAATTCAACAGGACTTTAATTTAAAGATTATTATGATTTAATTTAAAAAATACGTATTTATTAAATACATATAACACTAGAGCTTTTGAAAATGAATGTTGGAGTTATTTGGTTATGTTAGTCTCCATCTAATATAGATCAGCTTTTTCAAAAATGGAGTTTTTTGTGTTTTATTTAAATAATATTATTTTATTATCAAAACTTCTAAGAGCAACTTTTGTGATTATGCTCCAATGTCCAGAATGTGTAGATTAGTCAATTCGTAACATAACCTGGAGTTCTTTGGGATCTATCTTTCGGCTTTTCGTAGACCTCTTCGCCATTCACGCAGTGTGGGATGAAGATGGATTGGCATGGGTTAGCTCGAAGTCATATAAATATGTTGATCGTGTTCTTGAATATTTTGTAAAACATTATTTTATTGCCCTTGTTTGTCTTTGTTAAATAGTTTTATGTTCTTTTTGTGCAGTTCTTTTCTTTTCTGTTTCTGTTTCTTCATGTTTTTTAGCGTTGGCCGTATATATTATAAATAAAGGCCAAGATGAGAGCGACACCCAAAATCAATGTTGAGCCTGAGAACGAGAAGAGCCGACCCGAACAGCCAATCCGTGAGTTGGGACAGTGCCAGGAAGAAGAAGAAGATTCGGGATCTCAAGCATTGCAGGTGAACGCGCCAACCACTTCATTACGTGGAGGGCTGATCTTTACTCAATTCCCTTTTTCAAAATTTTCACGTGAGAGTAGCCATCGAGTCAAAAATAATCGTCCAGGATTCTAGTTCTATTTCATTCAGAACTGTCATTATCATCTTGCCTTAAAATGAAATAAATTATCGAGAACAGTTGTGATGTGTGCACCATTGCAGTGCTCAACGCACTATTGAGTACGGATAAGGCATTATGAGGAATATCATTTTGTAAATATTAAAATAGCAGTAATCTATAGCAGTGTTTTTAACCTTTTTGAATCTGGAGACTCCCTAGGGGTCGCGACAAACAAGTTGAAAAACACTGATCTATAGATTCGAACTGTCAGCAGGGTCGCAGCGAGTCACATCTTGCTGGAGGGTGTGATTCTATAAAATGCTGCGAACGCCCAGTTGCATTCCACCGGCAACACTACTGACTAGTCCAACTCGTTAGGGTTCACGTCGCGAACCCTGGGCAATTGGATCACACTCATAACGGTGTGATCTCAGCAGATGACGAGAGGACGCAATGGGAGTTTCTGGCGCCTCAAAACCAAAACCAACCAGCTAAGGAAAGGGAACCCCGATAGAAAATTCCATCAGAGAAGGCAACGGGAAACCACTCTGGTGATCTTTTACCAGGAATCACTATGGCGAGTACATCCAATAAGCAGTTGTCCTGGCTGCGGAACACAAGAGTAGCGCAGGACCGAGATGCTTTCGCTGTAGCGATCGCCAACATCGGGGGGACCTGACAAGGCACCGCAAGAAGCTGGATTCGATGATTTCAATCACAGATTATTCGATTCCGTTGTGCACACCGCTAGTATTAAGTTTGTGACAACGGTTTTAGTATCAAATACACTACAGAACATGCTAGTTGTAGGTTTTTTCCCAATATGGTCAGTGGATTCTTGGAATACTACACGCACAAGTAAGAAAAAGCGACCCGGAACTAAAACAACATTAAAACACTAGAAATAAATGTCCATTTAGAATGTCTTCTAAAATACCAGCTTTAAGTGCAACAGGAAATCAAAAGTAGACATGTCATCAACAATAAATTACAATACTTTGAGTTTGTCCAAATGTTTATTGACAAAAAAATGAATTTCATCCCCAAGGGTGTCATTTAGATGAACAAATTACAACAAGAATGGAGATCATTTTAGAGAAGGGAATATGGAAGTCTCGGGATTTACAGTGCTTATGATCTGTCATTGGCAGGTTTGAGTGACCACTTAACACACTGTGTTATATTCAGAGTTTGAACATCCATATTTCTTCAATTCTTCCATCTGTGGATTTCGGCGAAGTTAAAGAGCTGACACCTTTATTGTTGTAAACAGATTCATCTGACCCATCTGATCCCTTGAACATACCCGTCAGAACAGTTGTTCCAATACATGAAGGTGCTGGATATGAGATAACTGTACCTAAAATAGGCACTTACACGCTTCTAATCGAACAATAAGGAGAGATCCCAGCAAAATGTTCGTAGTAGGTTTTTCCAAAGCATAAATTATGTCATACCCAAAACCCGTTAGACTTTTCTTCAGAGGCATCTCTCATTTATCGCATCAAGAGTGTTTAATATTTTGGGAGAGCGTTTAGAGCTCTTAAGGACAAAAACTATTTTCAAGAAAGCAGTTAAGGAATAGCTTTCCTTAGTGGAAGAGATTTAAGTAGGAAACTCCTTGATGATTTTTCGAATGTTTGAGTTTACAGTTTACCACATTGATGTGCCATATATATGTTTTATCAAAATTATTTTTTATGTTTCTGAGCCTATATTTGTGGTGATATACTCATGTGTCTGTATCAACTAATTGCTCTTCCCATCTCAACACAGGACTTTTAGTCCCATGGAGTTGGGACTTATGTCTCAAATAATATGTAGCAAACTGTATTTAAGTAAATAAATTTATATCCATTTAAGTGATGGTAAGCGGATGACTAAAATCAAATGTATTTTCCACATGTACAAGCAAACATTCCAGAAAGTATGAGGTAACTTGCGTCTGAGTGTGTTCTGTGTACAGAAGTATCACGGAATGTTCGGGAACAAAGCTGCTATTATATCGTATCATATTCACTGTGCTTATGTGCTATTTGTTGGGTTAACAGGAAACGTGAGTTAAATAAAAACATCGAATAGAACAGTCACGTTTAAGGCATGTCTCTACCTGGGCGGGTCCGGCAAGAGCTGACGCGCGGTGCTCGGAGGTCCTCATTAGTGGACGAATACCTTTATTACGCAAGATACTTACGTACCTCTAAAGCACCATTTATGGGCATAAAATGACACGTGTGTTTGTTGATGAAATTGATTTATTTATGCAAACATATGCACAAAAAATATACTACAAAAAAAATTACCATGAAAATGCTTAAATAGCTAAATTTCAACAGCGCAGCCTCGCGTCAACATTATTTTTGTTTATTTTTTTTTCCATAATCTGTCAGTCTATACCATATCATTATGTAAGATGTTTTCCGCATAGGCCAGTAAGAAATACTACTGGATCATTTTAATTACATTATATAAGGTATGGTGATCAGCTTTCGCTTCAGGTGACTGTCCAGGAATAATGAATGCAGTGAAAAATGATTTATATCGAGCCTGCCGGGAATCGAACCAGACACCTGCCGCACAGTAGGTGAATTTGACAACCACTACACTTCGCGGCAGACTTATTTATGATATTATTTTTCTGGATTTTAACTTGAGACTCCTGATAGTAGCCATCGAGTCAAAAACTCTCGTCCAGTTTATACAAAAATCGATCAATCAACGAAAATATAAAATTTTAGGAGACATTCGAAATGTTTATCTCTAAATCTTTAATTTTAAAATGTCGGATTAATGAGCTGGACAATCAATGAACATAACAAAAAACGATTCTGACTTAACACAGGGAAATCGTAGCTAGTTAGAACCAGAAGCAAAAAGTGCATCTGTCTAAAAAACATGATCAATTATGCAGGTTGCGTTTAGACCAATTCTGCGTCAGGAATGTCTCAGTTTGGCGGTCACTTGGTCTTAATATAGGCGGGAACGGGCGGCAGATGGCGATGGGCGGTCCACCTAGTTTGTCGTGGGCGCCGAGAGCGGGATTATTACACACCGTCATATTTATAGCATCATTCCACACACCGAACAGAATCTCTCAGCTCTCGGGTGTTACAAAACTTATATCATAACATTATTAAAACACTCTGAAACAATACGAAGAATAAGAGGACCTTCGACAAAATATGAGGTATATCGTCTACTACCACCATCATGCCATTTCTTCGTAGGGGTAGGCAGAGAGGATGAACCGCCACACACGTCTACCCTAGCATACTTTCCTAGCTTCTTCCACATTCAATACATGCCCTTTGGTTCCGTCTGCTTTTGACATGACCAGACTTACGATTTTGATTTATATGATCATACCACGTCTTCCTTGGTTGTCCTCTTCCCACGTTACCGTTCATTCCAGAGACCCTTTTTTGATTTCATAAATTAAACCTGACTGAAATTTGCACTCTCGCCTGATTTTATCATTCGTAAACTTGTCGTACATTGATTTCCCACACATTTAATCGCATTTTGACAGCGTTCTCTGCTTTCATTCTTCTGCCAGTTCCATGTTTCACTTCCATACATAAGTGCTGGTACTAAAACTGCGTTGTGCACTGTCAGTTTAGATTCGATTGACATATTTTTGTTAGTAATTACTGTGTTCGTGCGTTGTTCATTTTGTTGCTCGGATTCAGACTCCTTTCAACATCTTTTTCTACTCTTCCATCTTTTGACAAGATGTTTCCCAGGTACACAAACAAAAAAAAGAATCTAAAAACCCATAGTACAAGGTTTAAAATAGTACAATAAATTAAACAAAGAAATATAATAGAATGCTTAAAAATATATAATATTAATGAAACAAAAAAAAATGGCATATGTGTTGGAAATTTAATGTTTACATAAAATTATCAAGATTTTTTTTTCGTCTATTAAAATAATTGTACATGGATGCAAAATGTATTTGTAGATAATATTTTTAGAACTGTTCATAAATAGGTAATTTATTTGTCTTACTAAACTGCTTCGGTAAACATATCGATTAATTTAGCAATCTGACCCAAATGTTTTGAAGGGTATCTATTTTGAACTGCTTACAACATTAAATTTATGTAAACAAATTGGAATTCGATGGTCTTAAAAAATAACTATTTACGTAAAAGTATTTCCTGTTTTTGATGATTTTTATTTTGACTGAACAGATGAATTAGAAACATTTTCCAAGGTTTTAACAAATTTAAAAAAAATGTCAATCAACAAAATTCACACAACAGAATTTTAAGTTTTAAAATAAGTTAATATTTTTTTTTTTTATAAGAGGATTATAATTTTTTTATGAGAAAGTTAGTGCCACGAAAAATTGGATTCAAAGTTTTTTTTGCAAGCGTTAAAAATTAGGGCAATTTAATAATAACTGTATTTTTTTAAATGGGTCCTCTTGTTCCCTCCAATAAGAAAAAAAGGGAAGAAACTTGTGTTAACACCAACAAATTAGTCAATGATGTATTCTCCTTCATTATTTTCGCTCACTTTTACATTGAAAATACTCACTTTCGTCTACTTGAAATTCTATTTTAAAGGCTCGTAATCAAGTAAAATTATATCATGTAACGTAAAAAAAAACACAATATCTGGTAGAGCAGAAAATTTTCTTTCGAATGACGCAGAACCTTAACCATTCTTTTGATGCTCATTTTTTAATTTGGAAAAAAACTGACACAATTAAAGTTAACACCCAATATGTTTTTACATCGTTGAAATTTCAAATGCGTAGGACCGAGCTTTACTATAGAATTCGACCTGTTTTGAGTACGTTCAGAAATATACAATAGTCCACGCTGACCTTGTATTGTTTATTTTTCCCTTTGTTTACATTTAATGGGTTATGTAACAGGAAACTCTTTGGGGAAGGACAATACACCATAGACACGGCGCAATAAAGTTAGAGGTAGGTTCGTATAGTGACGATCAACATGGTTAGTTGTTTGACTTGTGTTCCCATACACCAGAAAGTATATTATTTAGGTGCGTATATTTTCACGGTCACTGTCATCAATATATATATCGTCTTTTTTCGGTGATCCCGTGTTGGATTCGTTCCGACGTTTCGGCTACCGTTGCAAGAGCCATCCAAGACACAGGAAACCTTTTCGTCTTCGAACCAAAGATATGGCATAAACTCAGAAATTAGTGTACGAATAATAACAGAGGCAATAATTGAAATACACGGACACTTAAAATAATATAAACAAAGACTACGGCCTTAAATTAAATTCAACATAGTTCCCGGCACTGCATATGACAAAAATGACACGGATTGTGCCTACTGCCGACTGCGACACGGTACAAATTACTAGTACATAAACACACGACACGGTACAATTACTAGATTTTTTTACAAAACACACTGTTTGTCCTGAAGATTGCTCCTGCAACGGTAGATGAAACATCGGAACGAATCCAACTTAAACGAAATCACCTAAAAAATAAGATATAAATTAATATTATATTATTGTACATAGTAGAAATCAACAATGTTTGATTATGTCCAAATGCTTGCAGACTGGCTGGATTTCCTCCCTAGGGAGTTGTTCATATTTAAATTTATTTCAACAGAGAGGGAAAAAGCTTTCGAGAAGGGAATATGGAAGTCTAGGCATTTACAGGGCTTATGACCTGTCATTGGCTGGTTTAAGTGGCCACTTTACACACTGTGTAACATTCACCATTCTGCCCATGTTTGAACATCCACATTTCCTCAACTCTTCCATCTGTTGACTTTTGTGAAGTGAAAGAGCTGAAACCTTTATCACGTGGGTGAGATTCATCCGGCTGAACCAAATCACCTTCTTCTTTTACCAGGTAGTAATTCAACAATTAGTGTTGAATTACTACCTGGTAAAAGAAGAAGTATAAAAATTGGAAAATTGTTTCCAGGCGTTGCCTAGTAGGTGATTTGGTTCAGCCGGATGAATCTCACCCACGTGATAAAGGTTTCAGCTCTTTCACTTCACAAAAGTCAACAGATGGAAGAGTTGAGGAAATGTGGATGTTCAAACATGGGCAGAATGGTGAATGTTACACAGTGTGTAAAGTGGCCACTTAAACCAGCCAATGACAGGTCATAAGCCCTGTAAATGCCTAGACTTCCATATTCCCTTCTCGAAAGCTTTTTCCCTCTCTGTTGAAATAAATTTAAATAGTAGAAATCTCCGAAAATTCTGAGGTACGGCAAGATTATGGACCTGCCGTAGATATTCATCTTCTTCTTCTCTGTTTAGATCTGTTATCGGCCAGAGGGTTATTCTTGAGACGTTGAGTTCCAGCTGTCCTTCCGTCTCTTTCGTGGTCTTCCAGGCACGCGGCGACCACTTGGGATTTCGTGGGCCACGGTATCTCATATACTTTCATAGTGCATATTGTTTTTAGTCAACTGGTAGTGAAAATTACGTACTCCATAGGATGTAATATACCTAGAGCTCAGATGCATTTGGCACTTAGCCATCTAGTAAAATCCCAAAGGACTAATACTAATCTCTTACGCAACACAAAAATCGTGTATTTTCGTTTAAAAGGGTTGCTTATGGTATTCACCTGAAAACCATATGCTTTAAGTGCGTGAGGAATATAATTTCGCGTGAATATCAATATGTCGCGTGGGTAGAATAAAAGTACCAATTTTTTTTTGTATTGACCTACCCCTCCGTAGAACCAAAACTTGCAGTATATAAATCTACTAGCGGACCCGTCAGACGTTGTCCTGCCCGAACGTTGGCTTGCCTGCTATTAGCTTAGAAAAAGACTTTTCATTGATAAGTAGGTACCTAGGTACTTGTTTGTGATTAAATTTCATAACTAAAAATTGTTAATATTCAAATATTTAATTTAAGTAGGTACTTGTTTCTGGTTGAATTACAAAACATAAAATAAATATTTTTTCAAATATGCCATTCTTTTCGCAAACGTCAAACTCCGGTCTTCTCACTAACAGAGGAGTGTACTTATGTAGGAATACGACTTTTAAAAATGTGTGGAATTAGATATTATTTTAGTATCACCAAAAATCCAATAAAAAGAAATTAATGGGTAGAAATTATAGGGACTTTAAGGAAATAATCTGATTGAGATCCACAAAAAACAAATGCTGTTTGTAAACATTCAAAAACAAACTTTTTTATACACAAAAAACAACATCTTTCCATTTTTTTGTAAATGCATTCTCCTCCAATGCAACCCTGGTAGATTGATTAATAAAACATTTATGCTCCATACTTTTTTTATACATATTAGATTGTAGGTTTTAATATCTACGAACACGCACAGTGGAAAGATCTACATTTCTCTGAAAACCGCACGTAAATCGGTTAAGCCGTTTAGGAGTTCAGTGACATCACACGTACAGAGGAATTATATATATATAAAACATATGTAGTCCTTTGGGAGGTAACTAAAAATGTAACCTCACGTTGTTACTACGTCACTATGACGTAATACTAAGTAAATAAATACGGTCAGCTTTTAAGTTTAATAGTATAATGTCTTTTTGTAATGTTTTTCAATAATAAATTAATATCCAACATCTTCAAGTTCTTCTCATATTTTGAAAATCAAATTACCAATGAGGAATTCCAGCCCAACCCGGAATTAAAATTTAAAAATGTTTTCGTGTACACGTGAATACGATACAAAATGTTTATATTAATATATATTTTTTGTACATTTTTATGAAACTTTGCAGTACAACTTAACGCTCTAATTTTTACCGCGCGCAAGAAAACATTTTTTGTATGGAGTAGGATGAAATATCTCAAAAACGCACGCAAAAATAAATAAAAAATGTTAAAAATAGTATTCATTTTAAAATCGTAAATAATGACGTCACTCCTTATATCTACGTGTAGTATTTCCGGTTTCCGCTTTAAAGCCCCCGTACCTTGTAAGGAACGTTTTGACCATAGAAAAAAAGAGTATAATTTGACATTTCAACCAGAGATTATGTCAACTTTCTAGGTTTTTCTAAATCGAAACGTTCGTAAAAACAACCATAACATAGAAATGAGCAAATTACGATAACTAAATGAAGTAATCAAAGCAATATTCCATAGATTCTTGTCAGGTCAGTGAAAGTAAGAACGCCAACCGTTTCATGACGTCACTACTGAACTACGACACACTGATTACAGTCATTTGGCGCGGTAGTTGATAAATGTAACTTTAAAAAATCATATCTTTGTAAATAACGCACAAGCAAACTTAGTCAAATAGTACGCTGATAGAAAAAAATTTAGAAAACAGTGGAATTCCTCATTACCACAAAAAAATACCGCGCATTCTAATGTCAGTATATCGTCGGGTTTCTGGCGCGAATTGAGAACTACATTTTACTAGTTGCGAGATATTACACTTTCAAAGTTGAAAGCTCATCCCAAATCAACAATTCAAATGAAATTGCAGAGTATTATACAATACTATTTTTCGTATTTATAAAATATGAAATATTTCGTTTTATATAAAAACTATTCGATGTCATTCATGAAGACATCTCATCTTTCGAAAATTTGTCGTTACCAACTTGTGCCAGGAACCCGTCGATATAATAAACTATTAAAAATAATATATCAATAAATAAATTTGAACACGTGTAAAAACTGCATTAAATTTTAATTAGTATGAATGTATGATTGTTTTATGTTTTTTCTTTATAAATCCTATGTTTTTATTTTTTTTCTCATGTACTAGTATATTTAAAATGATATAAACTCTTATAATTAACAACTACTACAACAGTATAAGTCGCTCTCCAAGCACATGAGTTAGTCTCCTTTTTTGTAGAGTTACAGTGATAATATTTACTAGATGTATAAAAGTAGATCTGTATAGACATTAAAAAAAACATGTACCTTTTATGAAATTTATTAATAAAATAAAAAAACTTTAAGTTACGAGCATTGATACATTTTGAAAAATTTGTTTAGAAAAATAACTGATTTATATAAACCACAGTGTACTGAAGAGAATGTGATGTTTAATTATTTATCAAATACTACGAAGGTATTTAAAACAAAATTTGAATTAGTCGAAAAACTAATGGATTAATGAGGAACTTAAGCTCTACAAGAAATTGGATACAAAAAATGTTTTCTTGCGCGCGGTAAAAATTAGAGCATTAAATTGTACTGCAAAGTTTCATAAAAATGTACAAAAAATATATATTAATATAAACAAAGTACTTTGAACGACGTCACTGGTTCGTATAAATAACCCATTGAAAATAGAGCTGTGAAAAATATCCGGTTTATTTACTGTAAACGGACCAATCGGCAGAACTAACAGATAATAAGCGGAAGAGAGCCTTTGATGTCACATACGGAGTAAGTTCAGAAATACAAAACAGATAATAAGATTTATATATATAATAA